>NC_051441.1:23320986-23330907 GCF_001649575.2 Kryptolebias marmoratus
ATTACCATTTTGTCTGTCTGGATCTGGAAGTCCCACAGGATCTTAGCTCGGTCATTCTCCACTACCTTTGGGGGTGTTCCCCACTTTGATCTCGGGGCTTCCAGTCCATATTCTGCACAGATGTTTCTGTACACTATGCCAGCCACTTGGTTATGTCGTTCCATGTATATAGCGAGCTTAAAACGAAATTCTCTCTTATTTTTTCTGTCCAGTTTAAATGAATGATTGTTTTTTTGTGCTAGTATTTTTACTCTTTAGCGTACCAGTTGGTACCAAACAGCTTTATACAGACTATTTACTTTCACTCATAAATGAAATCAAATAGACAGACCTAAGTTTTATTATAACTCCACAACAATAGTTATAAAGAACCATTATTTTACCATTTCATAGAACAGTCACATTTTCTAATTAATTAGCAATCTTCATAGTTTTTTAGTGCCCAGCCTGTTAAAACAGATGTTGTTTGATTGTTTGGTTTTTCTCTTAGGAGTTTTTCAAAGTTTTAAAGCATTTTCTAGATTGTTTCAAAACGAACATGCTTGTATGTTCAGTTCAGCTATCTCCTGAAGCAGCTGCCTCCAAGATGAACTACAGATAAGCCCAGAGATGAATGGATGATAATGGAATGTTTTACATCTTCTCTCATACACTTCACCACATATCCTGTATGCACATGTAGTGCAAACTTTTATTTCAAGACAAGATACTTCCTATTTCAAAAATCTAGACAGAAATAGTCACTGTGCCATAAAACGTAATGAAAGTAACTTACAGTGAATGACTTATTGTGAAAGTTGCTGCTTTTGTGCTAAAATGTACATATAAAGGTAAAAATATAAACTGACCAAAAAGTTGTGAATGCATCCATGTGATCTGATAGAAAAAAGACAGTAAGGGTTTGAAATCACTTCAAGAGAGCAATGGTGTTATATCCAAACACTTTAGGTCAAAGAGTAGCTGTCAGAAAAAAAACCATCATCTGTTTTTTTAGGTTACTGTTAGAAACTACAGCACTAATAGAAACAGGATAATATTCTCCGTCATGTAGTATGTACAGATTTTGACAAATGCCATTTTTCTTCATTGTCTTTAAAATTCATTGAGCATTAAAAATATTTAGAAACTGCCACAATAAAAACTTAGTAAAAAAATGTCAATTTAAAAAACCCCTGCTAAAAGCATGTGTGTGGTAACCCAAGAGCTCATGAGAGCATCTAGGAAGCAAAGATGACACATATATGGTGTGATTAAGATATCCACTCACGTGTTATCAAAGGCATTGTTAAATAAAATTCTGGTCACTTAACTGTCACATATTTATTATATTGTTGTGTATTGACAGTTGTTGTTTTTTTACAAACAATGTACAACATTTAATAAATACAAACTTGGTGACATACAAAAGTGTAAAACACGAATGACTGTAAACAGAACAAAACAAAATAAAGTTTTGTACAATGTGTGAGTTTAAAGGGTATGTAGGATAAAACACTTCAAACTCACGTTCCAATAAATCTGAACAAACTGGTTATATAAGCAATCAATGCAGTAAAAAAAATAAAATCACCAACTTGTCTTTAAGCTGTTTGAATCAGTTCTGACTGATCAGAAAAATGGCAATACCTAATGTCTTTCTTTTAAATGCTGGTGTTGTATATTTGTTTTCTTTGCTAACCTTAAGTGGTGGTCCACACTGGTAATAGCTGGGTCTATAGTTGAGCTATGTTTGGTATTTTGGAAAAAAAAAATCTATATTTTCCAACTGAACAGCAAGTACTGTACTTTAATACAGTACTATATTTTATTTATTATTATTTAATACTGTATTTTAATACAGTACTTGCTGTATTTTCACTGAAACCTTCACTACAGTTCTGAATTAGACTTTTTTTCCATTTTTAATAATAATGTGGTTATTCAGCTTTTTGCTTTTTTTTATAGATTATTTCCTTTTGTCTTGAAGTGCCTTAGTGTGTATTACTACACTAAATAAACGGAATAGGTGTTCACAAATGTGTAGGTAGGAAATAACCCCTAATCATGTTAAGGTTGTCAGTTACAAAATAAACCAATCAAATGACTTAAAATGTGTAAATACTGTGTTTACTGCAGAAACAAATTGGTTGAAGGTGCTGGATTTAATTTTTTTTTTTTTTTAAAGATAGTAAAAATTATACTTCATATTAGCTGGCAATGTTGTTTCCAAATGAATCCCAGGGTTTATGAGTATCTGACAATAAACAATCTATTTTTTTTTTCTTTTTTTACATAGCTTACTTATTAAAGGTGGCAATGACAGCTGATCCTCCTTGGTAAATATAAGCAAAGTCTATCAGTAAGAGCACGTTCATTTAAAAATAGCCTAAAGTTTGAAATCCTTAGAGACATGCATGCTGAGAACTTTATCTGGACTAACCTAAACCTGAAACCACATCTACACTGTAAACAGGACTTCTCCAGCCAGAATCAGCTTTTAGTCCCCAAAAGGATGTTGATTCTCTTCAATGTGACTGTATAAAAATGCATGAACACACACTCACCAGCCACTTTATTAGGTCCACCGGTTCAACTGCTTAACACAAACAGCTAATCAGCCACCTACATGGCAGCTACCCAATGCATTTAGCCATCCAGATGTGGTGAAGACGACTTGCAGAAGTTCAAACTGGGCATAAGATTAGGGAAAAAACAAGGATTTAAATGACATTACATGTGGCAGGGTTGTCAGTTCCAGATGGGCTGGTCTGAGTATTTTAGAAACTGCTGATACACACAACCACATCTAGGGTTTGGACTTTAGCGAGGCATCTTCACCACATCTAAAAGGTTAAATGCACTGACTTACAGCCTGATTGGCTGATTAGCTATTTGTGGTAACAATTAGTAGTTGAACAGATGGACCTAATAAAATGGCTGGTGAGTGTGTGTTCACACACAGTCTAGGTACAGTTTGTTTAGCTACTGATAAAGTCAGATGTCTGAGGAAACTGATGAAAAATACAAATATGTAGTATTTATCCATCTGTGTGTCCACAAGAAATTATTGTTAACGGCTTTTTTTGTTTGTTTGTTTTTCAAGTTGTTTTTAAAACACCCAGGTAACAGGGACCCACTGGGGGTTCTTAGAAACTGTTTCCAGTGCAGCTTTGACAGTGCGGTAGGTCTCATCAAGGTTCTCACTGATGATAGTTAGGTCAAAGTATTGACCATAGGCTGCTTTAATCTTCGTACTCTCATTGCATGACCTCTGCAGCTCCTCATCCTGCAACACAAAACACGTAGCTTGGTTTAATTCCCTGCTCTGTGGTCACAGACTCTGTGGAATATTTTAAAACAGGAATTTCTCTCTTACTGTCAGTGTCTTGGTGACCACTCCTGCCTCCACAGCGGAGCGATTCATCGCCTTGAGCACCTCAAAGTCTGGAGACTGAAGGAACACTACATAGGGCAGGAACTCGGATGTCCGCAGCACTTTGAGGGACTGGAATGAATGAGCAACGTTAGATACAAAGGGCACATTTGATTTGGAAAATCACTTCATTCTCTGCTTAATGGCATGTACTTGTCTTTAGAGAGTCCTAATAATGCAAGAACTCTAACAACCCAACCATGTCATATTTTTGGGCTTTTAATTTTTTTTAAAATGAATCAATTTAGTGAGTTGTTGAAATTTGCAGACTTTTCATGTCACACTCTCTAGAAAATGACCAAGCCTGCAGAATAATATACTGAGAAAGTAAGAAGGTCCAATTCTTTTACTTCTGCTTCGCAAATCAAAGCAAATTCTCATCAACAGTACATAATTCAGTTAGTTGGAAAAGGAAAGGAGAAAAAAATTTCTTGACTACCTGAACAAAGATTATATGATCCACCTTGTGTGTGTAGTGTCATTTTTTGTAACCAAAAAGTACATTTTCTTGAACACATGTGGGCAAAATTGTTGGAACCCCTTGTTTAATGAAAGAAAAACCCACAATGGTCCCATAAATAACTAGAATCTGACAAAAGTAATAATAAATAAAAAATGAACAAATGAAAGTCAGACATTGCTTTTCTTTTCCTCGTTATCTCCCAGCTGCAATTCATTTCCCACTTCCCAGTTCCTTCAAACCGCTCTAGTTTCTTTCATTCCTTGCTGGTTTATTTCTTCTGCCTAAATGTTCATGCTACTGAGTTTTTCATGCCATGTTTGTACTCTCTATCTTTTTGCTCTTGTCCTTAAGTGTTTGTTGCTTTGTTCTTGCTGCCACGTCACCCTTTTGTTTTCTTTTTCTTTTTTCCTAATAAATTAGTTTTGTTTTCACTACAAGATGAGTCTGGGTTCCCTATACATCGTTTTAACAGTGTGGCATGTTTGAAGGCTTTATTTGTTTGTTTATTTCATACATTAAAGGCTGACCCCCTCAGAATCTGCTCAAAAAAAATCTGGTCCCTGAGAAAATTGTTTTGGTGACCCCTATAATAAGGACTAAGAAGGGCCACAATATCACCATGAAAAATAAATAACATTCAAACTACCATAAAAAGAAGGACTTTAAATTGTTCTCCGTGGTCTGAAAACAGACAGAGGACTGAAGCAACAATGGCACTATGGGTTTAGGAAGCAAACGCCAGAGAGTTTGGGATGTGATGGTTTCTAATTACTTCAGCTTTTTTCTGAGATATGAATTACCTGGGTCACTTCTATCATGGCTGTCTACAAGACTGTGCCAACAGTCATGAGAAAAAAAGTCCAACCTCTTCCAGTTTGGGGTTGTATGTATCAGGACATTACAGTGACCTGGGCCTCATGTCTCAACAGTGTGTACGCAGGAAATAGATTTGTGCACCATGTTCCATGCACAGGTCGGGACGTATCAAAACAAACGGAGGCTGTGTGAACATGCAGACATTATGCAAACTTTTTCAGTCAACAGTTTCAAACTACAAAGTACTGAAATACGCTTAAATACACCAAAATGTGACTCCATTTGATTTTTATGAACTCAAAAAGCATTTGAACATGTCTCATGTTGATCATTTTTAGTTTAAAGCCGAACAATGAAACTGAACCACATTTAACCTCATACAACATGATCAAAACAACCTCAACCCTGGTTCCCTGGCACAAACAGAGTAACACTGTGTATGCTGTGAAGTGCCAGGCGGACTGTGATCAGCTATACATCCAGGAAACAGCCACTGCTCAAAAGGATGGCCCAGCATAGAAGAGCATCATCATCAGGGCAGGACTGTGGTTTACTCCCATCTGCAGGCCAGTGGTCATTCCTTCAGAGATGAAGATGTGCACATCCTTGATAGAGAGGAACGTTGGTTTGAGAGAGGAGTAAAGGAAGCCATCTTTGTTAAAAGAAACCGTCCATCATTAAACAGGGGCCCGGGGCCTCCGTGTCCAGCTGTCACCCTGCTATAATGCTGTTGCTGCAAATATCGCTCAGCTCTCTGTGATTAGCAGAGTTGTTTTCTTTTCACCACCTCAGATCAACCTTTTCATTAAAACTTCAGAAAAACTGCCCCAAAATTTTCCTTCAATCAAGTTTTAACACCAGAATTTTTGTCCACCACATAAAAATTGGTTTAAGAGTGAAAACAATTTGATTATGAACTGAGCACATAGCACTCAACAGTTTATTAGAGTTGTATACGGAGGATATAAGGCAGATTCAAAACAAAGTGCTCATAAACCTGGAAGAGGCAGTGAAAATAAATGATCAAACTGGAAAAATTCCTGAAGAAATTATGAAGGGGCCTGCCTCTTGGTGTATGATTTGTTTTTCTTCATCTTAAGTATGACTAAAAATGAATTATGACCAGAGCGTCGTTGTAACTTTGGTGGCCATCTTGAATTTTTGATTAGCATTCAGTAAAAAACTGAACGCTCTGGACATGAAAAACCAATATCAGTATAGCTGGTTCTTACTCTCAGTTACTAACAAACCAAATTGTAGCTAATTATCTCAGAATGACTGAGTTATCGCCATTTTTCCCCCTAAGTTAGCTTTAGCGGCCCTTCTGAATTGGGTGGACATAAAATACTTATCAGTCATTCAGGACTGTCTTATGAATATTTCTGTTGAGTGTTCATGAGATAATCAGATATTTGTTCAGTTTTGACAGGATCTGAAGCATTAATGATTTTTCCTTTCCACTGTGGCCTTTGTGCTGCTCAGAATGGGGGACTGTGATGAAGAGAAGATTCCTCAGACAGACAAATTTTGGCTTTTACATTGTATGTGAATGTTTTTGCACAGTGCCCTGACATGAGTTTTATTGTGACTTGGCACTATATAAATAAAATGAATTGAATTTGTTTCCCATAAGATGTTTTTTTTCTGGGGTTGTTTCTGGTGAATTGCATCACCAAGGTAACTCGAAAAGATAATAAATGTAACAGCACGTCTCATGAGCGTGATGGTCATTTTGATGTATAATTTGTTAGGGTGCACTTTTCTAAAAAAAAAAAAAAAAAGAGAAGCACTCTGAGCCCGAAAACCTCCACCAAGGCCATAGGGTCATTGATGAAATTGTTGGATCAGGCTCATGTGTAGGAAAAGTGCACAGGATAACTGTTCTATGTTCGTGTGTGAAGAAAGATTGTCAAGATTGTTATTGTCAGGAGAACATTGTCCCAGAACAGGATGCTATGATAACGTAAACAGCAGTTTGGGAAAAGGACGTGCAGGTCCGTTTGACCCAGTGATAATGACCGGGATGCTTCCCAAAACTGACTAAAGCTAGGAGGTAGCTGCCAGGAGGTTATGTAAGTCAGAGTGTTCAGGATTGGTCAGAATTGTTACAATACACACAAATGTATTATTTCTGTATAAATATGCCCTGTCAGAATCAGACTTTGGATTTTAGGGATATTGTGAACGTAAACCAGAGTGCATGAGGTGCTCTAAAAAAATTTCCCCATATTGGCTAACAGAAAGAAAGGAGCCATTTCCCTGCCTCATTATTTCTTTGTAAAAGCTTCTGCATCAGCTGAGCCTTTTTACCACAATCATAATCTGGATCACCACCAAAATGTATTCACTTGTTTTTGTGTCAATCCCAACATTTACTGAAAATTTGATAAAATTTTGTACATTATTATTATTTTTTTAAAGAATTTTGCTAACAGACAGACAGACGGACAGAAAAACCAACCAACATTACCGAAAATGTTATCTTCTTGGTGGAGTCCAGAGACCCATTTAGAGGTAGCTAACAATAGGTGCTATCATTAGAAAAGAATAAGGCTTTGTCATGCATCACATTGCTTCTATGCTTTTTTAATGGCAGGTCCCCAAAAGAGCAAAAATTCAAATGTTTGAAGACTTCACTTAGAAAATTACTGAAATAAATGGAGACTGCCCTGTAAGCGTAGAAATCCCCCAAATTTATTTTGGTAATTTGAGACAGAATGACAATAGAAATTATTTTTGTTTTGTACAAGTATCTCTGCATTCATCCCCCCATCAATGAAGCTCCACAATAGCACTTTAAACAATACTTGTAAAATTGTTGAGTGCTGCCAACAGAAATATTTTAAATTAGTATTTTTTTTAGTTTACATTCTTTTTTATTTGGATCTTCTACTGAACAACAAAAATAATAACTTACTTGGCAAAGAAGAGATATTGACAGTAATTCCATGTCCCTGGCCAACCTATAGTTCTGTACATAGATCTCCGGTGAGTGGTCTACAACCACTCTTGTTTGCTTACCTGTGGATTGGCATCCAGTATGCAGATGCGTCCTGCTTCAACCACCTCATGTATTGAGTCAACCTTTAAGCCATATAGGTTGCCCTCATATTCTCCATGTTCAAGATAACGCCCATTCTTAATGTCAGCCTCCATTTTGCTGCGGCTGGTGAAAGCATACATCCGACTTTCACACTCGCCCTTTTTGGGCTTTCGGGATGTGTCTGGACAGACAGAAAAGCAGTTTTTCATTATTCTACATTCTATAGCTAATGGTAGCCATCAAAACCATTCAAATCCAAGAAGTAATGTTTTCAAAGCAAAATGAATATTCCATAAAAACTAATTTTGTAAACATTTATGACAAAGGCAGTTTGTTAAATTTTAAAATTGAGGGCATACTATTTCTTCAAGAAATGCAAATCACATGCCACCTTTCATGCAACAGTTATAAACTAAGATCATCCTACGTTGAGAAATGAATTTGTAGCCATTTTAGTCAAACCTTGATTATAACGTTATGCATAATATCTCATGTGATATTACAATATGACTTGTTCAGAGTGTGTGTTGGGAATGAGTCTCAGCTACTACCACACCAAATTTTAGCACAATTTCTGTAAATTTGACTGAATATAGCCATTTTTTTGATTTCATAGTCGATTAGCTGTGGCAGTCATCTTAACTTGGATTGGAAAAATTGACAAAAATATAAATAAAAAATATCCAAACCAAATAAAAACACAAGCTGCTGTGATTTCAAGAATAAGATACTTGAATATGTCAGATTGCATACATGGAATGGTGGTGCCAAAGAGTTGAGGATCTCTCAGTAGGAGCTTGGCCTTCAGTCTACGCCTACCAACACCCTGAGCACCAATTAAAACCAAAGTTTTCCTTTTGAAAGGCGGGACCTTAGCCACCTCCTCATACAGGAGAATTTCATGTCTGTCAAATTCTGGAAGAAAGGAAGAACAGGAAGAATGATTAAACGATGCAACTTAAGAACAACTCCTAAAACTCAGTTCTTAGCTTGCTTTGTTAAGTCAGCCATCTTGAATGGGCTTGACTCCAAATCAGTTGTAGATGTTCATACAATGATTACTTTCCGTAAGTATCACTAAAATCTGTCTAGTGGTTTATAAGATATTTTGCCGACCGACAGTATCACACAAACATCTCTGAAATAAAGATTTTACAGTTACAGGAAGTGCAGAAACCCTTATTTCAGTGTATGTAGACATGATTCTGTTACCTGCATTTTTTGTGGTCACATACATCATTTTCTTCTTCTTTTTCCCTCCAGCACCAGTGCAAAGATTTCCTGTAACATGAAAATAAATCAGCACTCATGTAGGCAGACTTACATTAGCCTACTGAAACAATTTATGTTTTACAACCATTGTCAGCTGTCAGCTGCTGGGAACCAGTTAACTGCTCAGTCACTCACATTCATGAAAGAATACACGGAACATTACCTGTTCCTCACACACTTCTTGTGTGCTAAAATCTGAATACAGGACGTCCACCCGAACTCTGATTGTTTTGTGCTCCCCTGGCCCTTTTGCCTGGTCGGTTTTTTGTTACTGTTTTATGTTTGATCTTTGCTTCTTGCCCTCCATCATTTTGTTGTACCCCCCCCCCTCCCCCTCCCGTGCTAGGTTTTTCATTTTTTTCTTTCTTTTGGGGACTTCAGGAGCCGTCCCTGGGGGTGGATTCTGTCATGATTTCTTGTATTTTTGAGTTTATTCTTGGTTTTGGTTCTTGTTCCATGGGTCGCTTTTCTGTTTAAGTTTATATTGTCTTCGTACTTCAGTCAGTATTCCCCTCACCTCTGTCTGCACTTGGTTAATTGTCATGCCCATCTCCACCTGCTGTAATCACTCACCTGTGCCCACTTTCCATTATCATCCTTTGCTTTAAAACCTGGTCTGCTTCTCCACTTCCCCGCCGGTTCATTGTTGTTGTTTGTCTCTGGTTCCACCTTGCCCTGTCTTGCCTTTCCGTTTTGGATTTTTTGTTAAAGTCTGTTTTGCTGCCACGTCAGCCTTTTGTTTTCTTGTTTTGTTATTTTAAAAATAAATCACCTCTCCCTGGGCTGCCACCTTATCGTGGTGGAGGGGTTTGAGTGTCCCAATGATCCTAGGAGCTATGCTGTAAGGGGCTTCATGCCCCTAGTAGGGTCACCCAAGGCAGACAGGTCCTAGGTGAGGGGCCCGACGAAGTGCAG
>NC_051441.1:23333987-23340382 GCF_001649575.2 Kryptolebias marmoratus
CCGGGAGGAGGCCCAGAGGAAGACCCAGGACACGCTGGAGGAACTATGTTTCTTTGCTGGCCTGGGAATGCCTTGGGATTCCCCCGGAGGAGCTGGCCCAAGTGGCTGGGGAGAGGGAAGTCTGGGTCTCCCTGCTTAGGCTGCTGCCCCCGCGACCCGACCCCGGATAAGCGGAAGACGATGGATGGATGGATGGATGGATGGATGGAAAATAAATCACTGTTTTGAAATGAGTCAGCACTCTGGGTTCGCCTCCTTCTCCACCGCCCTTGACAGAAGCAGGGACCGGCCTCGAAAAAAGGCTTGACCCTACAGGTCAAGTGCAAAAGATCTTGCACTTGACCTGTAGTTATTGGCAATCTATTTCTGATACTTTCTCTGGGATATGTGGAAAAGCAGTATGCCCGTCACCATTTATTTCATTGTTCAGGGTGGTCCTTGTGGATGCGTTCTTTAGCAAGTACAAGAGGAACATGATTGGTTTTGGCTCTCTTCTAGCCAGAAGACTTATTTTATGCAGATGGAGGGATTCGCATCCCCCAGCATGTGAACACTGGATAAGAGAGGTTACGTATTATATCTATTTGAAAACAATAGATATAGTAGAGGATGACATTTACTTGTGTTATATAATTAAATATGAATTATGCCTACCTTGTACTTTTTTAGGCAATTATTATTATCTATACTTTTACTTGAGTATGTTTTATTTCAAGTATTGTAAAAAATGTGAGCATAAACAACTATTTGAGAAAAAAAGATTCTCTTGTCCTCTGTGCATTGTACTGGAAAGACCCCACCGCAGATAAAAAAAGTAAGTAAATTTTACCTAAAGTAAAAATTTAATGACCTACTTGTTACTTTTATCTGAGTAGATTTCAACACAAGTAACTTTACTTGTACTTGAGTAAAATTTCATCAGAGTAATTTTAGTACTCTTATCCTACCCCTGGTCTGTTGAGAGATTTTGGGACACTAGGCAATTATTTACATTGAAAGTATGTCAGTAGATAATTATGTGTAATTGCCATGAATGCTTGAATATTATATATTAGAGATGGGCAGATCTATCCAAAATATCAATAATATCGATATCAAGTCAGTATTGGTATCAGATTGATACTAGCGTGGTAAGATTGGTACTTTAGTTTCAGATTCCCTCTTGTTTGCACCGCTGCAGTGTTGTTAAAACAGGCGACAGCCAGCCAGGTCCAGTTGACTTTCTCTGAGAAGCATTTTGTGTGTAACTTGCTTTTGAATTTAAAATACATTTCAAGTCTACCGGCATCATTGTTGCAGATAACAGATTTCAGAGTACATTTTCTACAAAGCAGCATTTTTGGCAAATTGCAAAGCATAAAAATGTTTAATTGATTCTCTAAAACCATTAGCTCTACAACAAATATATCTGCAGAGCTAGAATTTCACCTGTAGATGTCAGCAAAGAGCTTTCATTTAACCATCATCGCCATCTTTTTCCTCCTATCCAATTACCTGCAGGTGCCAACTCCACGTCTCTTTTAACAAAAGCTTTCCTCTTCTCCTCCAACATCTGACTTGGAATAAGCCCAGCACTCCCACCTTCCACATGACAGGCCTGTACAACATATGGATACCCATATCCCCCCGTCACACAAAAACACACACACAATTTTAATTACCAAACAAAAGTAAACACTGAACATCTAAGTTTTTTTCCCTTTCTTTTTTAAACATTTAAAGAACTATTTATATGGGTTACCACCTTATTATATAACCAACAAATCAAAAAAGCCACATGTGCATGAACAACTGTATGTACACATGTCTGTGTCACCTGCCACCAGTTGACATCGTCCTGGTTCACTATCTGCAAGATGTCTCCCGTTTCAAACCTTAAGCCCGCCTCCTTACATGGAATCAGGTTGTCATTGACTGGATCATAGTCATAATGACACTTGAAAAAGACCTGAAAAAAAAAAATCCACACAAATATGTATTTTTATTTCACTGGACATTCTTGATTCAACAGGGTATTAATTTGTGTAACTGAACCAGGGGCCTTATGTGACTTTCCTACAGAAACATGACGAACACTTAAATCAAGATAACAGCACATGCACAAAAAAAAATCCAGATTTATGAAACAGTGTGTAAGCATGAATCCAAGCACATTTTCTTTGTACATCCAGATCAATGTGGAACTGAGAATACATGAGGCATTTCTCCTGACATGCAGCCAATTAAATTTACAAAAGAATGTTCTGCAGGTGTGATTCTTCTCTGTTGTATTAAAATACATGTCTACACTCCAAAAGAAAGAAAGTTTTGATTATGTTAGCTGAGGATGCTCCAAAATGGTGTATTGGGGGTGTAAAAATTGTTGTGTTTGACATGCTGTCCTCTGGCATTAGCGTCAAGTGCAAGAGAAGTTACAGAGTGTGAGAGGGTGTCACTGTTGTTAACATGTGTGAGGCTAAGGTTCTTTAAACTATACTCATGTGTTTATTGACATTCATCCACCCATTCAGTATCTCCCTTTTGTTCTAGAGTCGGGTCACAGGGTCACCAGCCACCTCTTCCAGCTCTTCCGGAATGATTCCAAGTTGTTCCCAGGCCAGCTGAGAGGCATAGTCTGTTAAGCGTTTCCTGGGTCTCCCCTGGAGTCTCCTGTCAGTTGGACATGCCCAGAACACCTCCCTAGGGAAGCATCCAAGGGGCATCCTTACCAGATGCCTGAACCACCTCAACTGGCTCCTTGTGATGTGGAGGAGCAGCGGCTCTACTCCGAGTTTCTCTCGGATAACCAAACTTCTCACCCTATCTCTAAGGGAGAACTGTGCTACCCTGTGGAGCGAACTGATTTTGACCACCTCTTTCTGGGATTGCATTCTTTCAGGTGAGGGTAAACAAAGAGTTTCACCTTGCAGCTCACATCCCTCTTCACCATGACTGGTACAGAGTATGCAATACTGCAGAAGCCGTACTGACCTGTCTGTCAATCTAACACTGCATTCTTCCCTCACTCGGGAACAAGAACCCAAGATACTTAAAATCCTCCACTTGAGGCAGCACCATACTCACAACCAGGGGTGGAAACTGTTTACCAGCCATCCAAACTTTTTACCAGCCACTATTTTTTTGTGTGTGCAACACTTCCTTTAGTTACAAACCCCACCAGTACAATCAAATTATATAAATCATATGATTTGTTAGAGCCAAAAAAAAGAAATATTTAGATTATATATTTGTGCAATGCCTTTTGTTTTTCATTTTTGTAATTTGTAAGGTTAATATTAGTTCAGGTCAGCTTTATTGTGAAATTCAGTTTTATTTTGAAAAAAGTTTACTTCCTGTTGAGCTAATGTTACAATAGAAAAAGCACAGATGGCAGAAAGAATGTATAAGCATGGGGCAATACAGTTTTTGACTAATGTTATGGCAACAGATCCACTATCTGTTAGGCACTCTTGCAAAGGCAAAGCACAGGTGTATATCATGTATTTTTTTTTTTTGAAAGAAAGAAATTGTAATGACTGATTTTGCATCCTCATTTTTTGTATTCACATTTTTTCTGAATAAAGACTTTTTTGTTAAATTCACAGACTTGCACACATCCTTTACCTTTGAGAGAGTGCTTATAGAATGACACAGATAATGGATCTCTTGCCATAACAGATTTATTCTCAAGTCTGTCAGAAAAAAACATTTACAGTAAAGAAGTTTACCATACATATGTGCTTAGACTGATTTAACATAGCACATCACAGCACAAAACAAGCCAGCCATGGAACTCGCCACTGTCATTTCTTTTCCAATTTTCGTTACAAAATTGCTGTTTAACTTTCGGTTCTTCCCTCGACTCCTCTTGAGAAACGTTTTTGTTGACTCCCATCAGCTTAGCTCCCGAAATGTACCGCCACATTGCTAAAGCTACTGCTCAAATTTTCTCCTCCTTCTAATAACATTCAGAGCCAACTAGCAGCATCTAAGGCACACTGCTGCCCCCTACAGGTCAGGAGTCCAAATTGAACTAAATTTTTCTGTTCTAATTGCAAACCTGCCACGATGGCTGGTGCGTTATTCAAATTTACATGCAACTTCAAATATTTACCCGCATTTGGCCAGTGGCGAGTGCCAATTTCCACCCCTGCTCACAACCCAAAAAGAGCAGTCCGCCCTTTTCTGACTGAGGATCATGGCTACGGTGTACATTGTATTACATCCTCAGACATCTGAAAAAATGGCATCTGATGCAGGTATCAGAAAAAACGGCGTTAGGTATAAAAAAAAAAGGCGTCAGGTATCAGAAAAAAAAGGCAATTTAGGGATGCCAGAATCTTTATGAAATTTTATTCCACACAACATATTTAAAATAGCAGAGGTTTTAAAATTTTTGCTAAGTTACAACTTCATTGTCACTAAATTCCCAACAAAACATTTTATCAACAGGCATTACTCTCATGGAAATTGTGTCAGACGCACGTTCTTTCTGGAATATTGTTTGTGTTTTTGCTGATATCAGTTCGCTTTCTATTTGTGTTTTTAACAATGAAGATAAATAAATTTGGAAAAAAAAGAATTCTGACAACAGCACCACCTGCAGAAGGCTCTTTTTTGAGTAACTTTTTCCTGATATCTGACTATATTTTTCCTGATACGTGATGTCTATTTTTTTTCTGATACGTGACGCCATTTTTTCTGAGACCTAAGTCTGGTGCAGTTTTTTCTAATGCCAGAGGATGTCCTAAGATGCACACTGTACATGGCCTAAAATTTGGAAATACTGATCCTCATACCAGCTACTTCACACTCTGCTGCAAACTAACTTACTACCCCGCAATGCAAATCAGACTTTTGCACTATTTGTATAGGGACCAAATGGCCTGAAGTATTAGACCTCCAATACCATACTCACAGAACACCTCCCCCAAGGGGACCCTGGAGAACACAGTTGAATGCCTTCTCTAAGTCCACAAAACACATGTAGACTGGATGGGCAAACATCCATGCAACCCCCCCCAAAAGATCCTAACAAAGATAATGGGGTTTCCGGTCGAGTGGACGCTGGCGCGCTTTTGCTGCCGCTGCTCGTCGGCCTTTTCAACTTTTTAACTTTTATTGCTTTTATCTCCGTTTTTTAACTTCGCCGTCAGCTGGCTCCTTTGTGAACATCTACTCGCTATCTCCATTCGATCCAGTATTACTGCACTGTGTTTGTTTGCTGTAGGGTCGTGTTGACTTACCTGTGTAACGCAGGCTAGCCTCGTGGCCTCATCTGACTCCTCTCGATCACAATGTTTTTTCGTCGTTTTTACTTTTACTCTCTGCTGGCATGGACGCTCCTACCTCTTCTCCTAGGACCTGTTTCAGGTATCCTACAATATTCAGCTGATGAGCTCCTTCGGCTCCGTCGCCACTGGCCCAATCCTCCACCTGTATCGGTGGGTCTCCATCCGGACGTCGCTCTCCTGCCCCGCAGGCGATACATCCACCATGGGTCTCGGCATAATTTCCAGCTCGACAGGTCCAAACCTATCCATTCCATCTGGACCACCACCCGTCGCCCTCGTAGGAATCCCACCCAGTTTCCAGACCACAACATGCTAGCCAGCTTAGCTAGGTCAGCTAACCCGCCCGCTAGCTCTGCCCCTCTCAACTTTGGTCTCCTCAACATCCGTTCTCTCACTAACAAAGGTCATCTCATCCAGGATCTGCTTACTGACCGCAAGCTTGACTTTCTCTGTCTTACCAAAACTTGGCAACAGCCACAAGACTTTTCCCAGCTCAACGACTCCACTCCGCCTGGCTTTGTTTACATTTCACAACCCCGTAACTCCGGTCGCGGGGGTGGTCTCGCGATAATCCATCATGAGAACTGGAAAGTTTCACCTGTGTGTTTACCTGCCGTCAGCTCATTTGAGAGCGCTGTCTGTAAACTGTCTGGACCCACACCCACCATCATTGCCGCAGTTTATCGCCCCCCCGAGTCATCATAAGGATTTTTTGAACGACTTTTCTGCCTTTCTTGCCAATCTATCTGCACTGTCCCACAACGTTATCATTCTGGGTGACTTTAACATTCACATTGACAATTCCAACCTCCCACTCACCAACGACTTTTTATCCTGCCTGGACAGTTCTGGATTTACCCAATTCGTTGATTTCGCCACCCACATCAGAGGACACACTTTAGATTTAATTTGCTGTTCTGGACTTACCCCTGTTGACTGCAAAGCTGATGATCTCTCCTTTACTGACCATTTTTTTCTATCCTTCCATTTACCTCTTTGTGTTTCATCCTCCAAGCCAGAACGGCTCATCTCGTTCAGGAACATTAAAAACATTAATCTTGACTCACTTTCAACTAATATTATCTCCGCACTGACTCCTGAACCAAACCAGTCTCCTGACGA
>NC_051441.1:23342334-23354297 GCF_001649575.2 Kryptolebias marmoratus
ACCATGGGAAACAGAGCATTCTCCCACTCTGCTCCACAACTCTGGAATGCTCTTCCACCTGACTTACGTAACATTGACAATCTCTCGACTTTCAAATCACAACTCAAGACTCATCTGTTTAAGCTAGCCTTTTCTCTGTAACTTCTCCTGTTGTTACTCCTCTATTGCTGTTATTCTTGTTGTTATTCTTCTGTGCCCTTATATTGTAAAGTGTCCTTGGGTGTCTTGAAAGGCGCTACAAATAAAATGCATTATAAAGACCTGGTGTTTATTGGCATAACTACTGTAAACAAAGAGACACTCAGGGGCTTGGTAGAACACTGAAACATTTCCACAGTCATTTTATTATTGATACATCTGAAGTTTTGTGTGGAAAAGGGCCTATGCCAGCTTTTTTGTGTGTATACACCTTTTGTACATGAGACCCCTGTGACAGGAGGTGTCACTTTGTGTTGTTGTGGTGTGTGTGTGTGTGTGACCTGTCTTGGTGGAATGGTCTCGTGGTAGCTAGGCAGTATCTTCAGTACCACAATCCCACTGGCTGCTTGTAGCTCCTCTTGTAACACTCTAGGATCACGGCCCACCTCTCGCCCGTTTACCTAGCATCACAGAGGACAAGAAAAATCTTTTGATATAGCTCTTTGTAGGACAAAGCTATAAAGTGTTCTAATAAGTAGGGTTTGAAAAAAAATCAGTTCAAAATTGTAAGAGAAAAATCAGTTTATTACTATATTATATAAAAAAGCAAAATATACAAGACAAGTTTATGTGATGGCTCATGAGTTGAGGAAGAGCAACATATTAATAAAATGTTGGAATGGTATGAATTTCGAAAAAATGCTACAAATCCTGCAGGTTTTATAATACATGTTAACACATTAACTACAAAAACACCTATTTCAGTTCTGTGGTCTGATATTGATTTAGTTTTAATACAGCTCTGGCCTGCTGATACCACAATCTGATTTCTCTTGAAGAATTATAATTCACAGAATATATATTAATTTCTATTTATGATAAAATTGTGTTGTATAAATCAGTGCCATCCTGCCGCAGTACAGTCACTGGGGGTTAGCTTTTGGTGGGACAGCTTTAAAGTTGATGTTAAAGACTGAATAAACTGCTGGATGACAGAAAGCTTTCACACATGATGTTCATGAACATTCACCCTCAGAAAAACACATTTTTATCTGTAATTACAAAAAAAGGTGCCTACCATATTTTTTGTTATGATAAACAAACATCCTTACAGTCTAAAAAGAAACAGACACAGCAGAGAAAACTGTTTATATGTTGGCCACTCATATGTTATTATAGATAAACCCAGCCCTACAGACTAAGCCAGGTTTATGGGACTGCATCCACCACCACACTCCCTGGAAGATGCTAAAAAAGCAACATCAGCTCTCTTCAATCTTTATGCCAGCACAAAGAAGATCTTGGTGAGCTTCCTGTCTTTTTGGACTTTCACAAAAAAACATTTGTTGGACCCTGCTTTTAACCAGCGTCTCTCCCTCCTTAGCTCCTTCTCACAGCCTAAACGTCAGTGGAGGCCTCACTGACAAGCCATGGCTGCAACAGAACAGACTGAGTTCTTCTTATCTCCTGCAAGTGTACTGGCAACAATTACCAACCTTCTTGCACAAGTTTACAGTCTACAGTGAACCAACAAACAGCCATTTTATGTTTGTTGAACTGAATTATGTGTCCTGAGAAACAGGAATACTCTCTTCTATACAAGGACCTGAGCCAGCTGCAAACACTCTCCTAGTCTAAGGGACATTTTGAACATGCCAACTGCCAAAGATCACAGGACCGGAGGCCAATCTAATTTGTCCTGTTAAGCTGTGATAACCAAGGAAGTCTGAATCAAGCTAACATCAATGTTCCCCAGTAACTGTAACTGTATCTCATGACACAAAATCTTGCGAAACTTGAAAGTCACAGAATTTCTTGTCAAACTGTAAACTGTCTTGTGAACCCAAAAAAAGCTCGTCTCCAAGGCCAAGAAGGCCTGTGGGACTCCAGAAGCAGCTGACAGGTACCGGCAGTCCAAGCGGCATGCGGCTCGGATGGTGGCTGTGGCAAAAAACCGGGCATAGGAGGAGTTCGGAGAGGCCATGGAGAAAGACTTCCGTATGGCTTCGAGGTGATTCTGGTCCACCATATGGCATCTCAGGAGGGTAAAACAGTGCAGCACCAACACTGTTTAGAGTGGGGGGTGGTGTGCTGCTAACCTCGACTCAGGATGTCGGTGGGCGGAATACTTCAAATCCCACCGGCACATCTTCCATTGAGGAGGCAGAGCCTGGGGACTTTGGGTCGGGCTCTCCAATCTCCAGTGCTGAGGTCAACGAGGTGGTTAAAAAGCTCCTCGGTGGCAGGGCTCTGGGGGTGGATGAGATTCACCCGGAGTACCTTAAGGCTCTGGATGTTGTAGGGTTGTGTTGGCTCACACGACTCTGCAATATTGCATGGACATCGGGGGCAGTTCCCCTGCATTGACAGACTGGGGTGGTGGTCCCCTTATAGAGGGATCACACTCTTAAGCCCCCATGGTAAGGTCTATTCGGGGGTTCTGCAGAGGAGGGTCTGTCGGATAGTCGAACCTCAGATTCAGGAAGAGCAGTGTGGTTTTCGTCCTGGAACACTGGACCAGCTCTATACCCTCAGCAGGGTCCTTGAGGGTGCATGGGAGTTCGCCCAACCAGTCAACATGTGTTTTGTGGACTTGGACAAGGCGTTCCACCATGTCCCTCGGGAGCTGGTGCCTATCCCCAGCAGTCACTGTGCGAGAGGCGGGGGACACCCTGGACAGGTCGCAAGTCCATTGCAGGGCCACATAGAGACAAACGAGAAAAACAACCATTCACAATCTCACTCACCTAGGGACAATTTTAGAGTCATCAATTAACCTAACATGCATGTTTTTGGTCTGTGGGAGGAAACTGGAGTACCCGGAGTAAACCCATGTGTGCACAGGGAGAACATGCAAACTCCCCCCAGAAAGGCCTCAGGCCGGGAAGCGAACCTGCAACCTTCTTGCTGGGAGGCAACAGCTCTAACCACTACGCCGCTGTGCCACCCTAATTTTATATTTCTGTATAAAAAAGGTTTTTAATTTTGGCCCCTGGATAAAAGTAGTTAGACACCCCCTAAGATAAAGTTAAAAGGGCAGGTATAGTTGAAGCATCAATCTAATGTCTAAAGAGTCAAGAGAAATCTTAAAAATTCATCTTATTCTCGTGGACACAGGATCTCAGCTTGTCTTGTATCATCCAGATCAAGATCAGATTTTTCAGTATGATCATACTTTTTATTGATTTTTATTTTCTAAATAGTTAGCTTTCATATTCTCTTTTCTCATTTCAGAAATTTAAACAGAGTAATTACTTCATATTTAGGGGATCTGAACATAATTTCCATAACTCCATAATCCAGCAATCAGTCATTCTTTTTGCCATACCGTTACTAGAATTATTTATCCATAACTCATTTGGTGATTAGTCAGTATGTAAATGAATCTCCCTAAATCTAAAGTAAAGTTGTTCATCAAGTTTTTCATGTGAAATTAAGGGTATTTAACTAGCTTCAGAACTCAAAAAATGAGAAGCATAAATTGAGCTTAAGCTTAATTCCTACATTTGCTAAATGTTTAGCATTGTTTACTTGTTACCTTAAATGGCCCAACTTAAAAAAAATGAAGGAACAAGCAGGAAAGTGACCCTTACTTCTTTGATTATATCTCCAACATGCAGCAGACCTTGTTGGTCAATCATCCCACCGTGAAGAATGCGCGCTATCATCAACTCTCCACTCTCCATTTTGAAAGTTATACCCTGTAGAGGTGATAATTTTATAGTTCATTGAAATCAGAGCTAACAATATAATTATTAACAATAAACTTAACATGCTGTGGGCTGTAAAAGTATCTGCAATCCTTGGAATTCTCTGCTGTTTGTTGCTTTACACTGCGGAACCTGAAATACATATTGGGTAAATTATATATTTTATTTTACACAACATGTATATCCTTTTGTAGATGTATTTTTTTAAATTGTGAAACAAACAAAAAATAAAACCTTGCCTCCTGTTGCTGTTTGGCAGTTCCCTAATCGCTATTGTCCAGGAGGCCATTGCTGGTTTGTCGGCCCTCTGCTGTCTGATGGCCTGCTGATTGCTGCTGTCCAGAAGCCTATTGCTGTTAGGCAGCTCACTGGTCACTTCTGTCCAGCAGCCTGCTGATCACTGTTGTTTGGCAGCCCATTGCTGTTAGGTGGCTCATGGCTAAATTGCTCTTTTTGTATTTTTAAATACTTCCATACTGCAGACATGCTTGCAAAGTTACATTACAATGGCACCCATATGACGACTGCCTTACAGTAGCCATACTGAGGCACAGCTAACCCAAATTTAGAGACAGCAGATCAACAACAAAAATCAGGAGCTGAGTGTGGCAGCTACTCTAGCACCAATCAATGATCAGGACAACCCTACTATGTAAAGCAACCTTTCAGTAATTACAACATAAACTCTCCTCAGGTATGTCTCCACAAGTTTGGCACATCTAGTTACTAAAATTTTTGCCCATTCATCGTGAGTAAATTGCTCTAACTCCTTCAAATATTGCCGCTTATGTACAAGAATCTTAAAACTATAAGACTTATGCAGAAATGTTGGAGAGTTCTAATGCAGCTGCTGCACAAAATTCAAACCTAACTTTTGTAATAATCTGAGCTCAAAAACAAGGCCTACATTTCAATGCAGGAACTGTAAAATAACAGTAAGGAAAACCAAGATCAAAAAATGTTAAAGCTGCTGCCACTGGCTTGTTATGGACACTATGATAACTACACACCTGTGTCTGTCACTGTCTGACTGCCAAAGTTTGATGTGTCACATGACCCTCTTCCCATTGAAAAAACAAAAGTTGGATCCAAAATGACTGTCATAGACTCAGACTCCGCTCTTACAGCTGTTCATTGGGCCCATTCTGTTCCTCTGTATGCTTATTAGTGGAAGCTTCCAACAGGACCGCTGTCGGACCACTTACTTGACATAACCAAAAATGCTGTGAGTCCAGACTCAGACTTTATGACCTCTGATGACCTACACTGTACATCATACGTGTCAGAAGGACCTGATCATGACTACGAGCTTAACTGGTACCACACTCCGACTGATAAATTGTTACTGACTGATTTGTTCTGGAACAATGCCATGGCAGCCGTCTCTGTGACTCTAACTGAGACAGAGATGAAGTTTTTCCATGTGCACAATTCTGCTCCTCATGTGTCTCTCGCTAAATCACACTCCTCTGGCTGGCAGGACCTTGGTCCTTTCGTCAGACGATGCCAGAAGTTAAATGATTGGACCTTACGTCATACTGTTAATTATACACAGCAGCAAAAGCCAAAGGACATGCATCCTGGATCCAATTCCAGCCACTGTAAGCTGTTCACCGCGGAACCATCCCAGGCCTCAGAGACAGAACTGGAGCAATGTGAATCTCCTCCTAAGGAGGAGCTATCAACGACGCCCACCTGTCTCAGTAACAGGGCAGCGTGAAACACAGAAGCACTCAGGAAGAGACAGCAGAACTCCAGGATTCATCAACATGATCTGTGGTAACAGAAAAACTGTGATTATTGTGATAACATGTGTTCTTATCATACTTCTCTACCAACTGCTGGAGCCCAAGAAACTGTTTCAACATGCACAAGCATCACACAACATTGATCATCATGGTCCAGAGGACAATGTGTGGTGGCAGTTAACTACACACCTGACCAGAAAAATAACAAATGACAGCTGCATTGTTTGTTCTATGATTCCATATTCTACTCCCACAGACCCTCTGCTGATGCCTATCCCTATCTCTCTGACAGAATCTCTTGCAGTATTACTTTCAAATGACAAATATGTTCAAAAGGTTTTTCCATGGATGTCTAATGTCACGTTTAGACTAATGCGAGATTCCAGGTATTTCTCTGCTGAAACTTATAAAACTTGTATCACTGCCAGTACCATATCCAAAATTAGAAGGTTTGACCATCCTTTGTTCCAGCCCAGTCTCTGCATCGAACAGCAATATCTCACTTCTGTCTTTCTGGGTAGAACCACTAGACGTAATATCACCCTGGATTTGTCCTGTTTAGGGACAAGTCTTTGTCAAATTTGGGAAATTGACTCAATCAAATTGCCAAAACGTTTTGTGGTCCAATCTGTTACACACTCTGTTCCCAAAGTTGTAACTTTGAATTTCACTGCATTCCCGAATGGTTCACAGTTTTATGGGAAAATGTGAAAAACAGTTTTAAAAGAGGGAATTGCCTTTTTACCTACCCTAGACAGTTATGGATGTCCACGAGACATGGTGTGGGCAAAGTACTCACAAATGCATCATCCCTCTGCTGATGATCTACTGTATGTTGAGTTTTCAACTAATAACTCTTTAGGAATCTTCTTGTTGGAGCTAAAATCCTATTTACTGCCTGACAAACTGTTATCTTTAGTATTTTTTTTCGATTCAACTAAAAATGAAATGGGAAGAAATTGTGTTTCTATGACAGGCAGCCGCTAATAAAAAGCCTAAAAAACCTGTTTAAATAATAATCTCGGCAAAGCACAAAGAAAAACTCTGCAAGAGAGTTTGGCTGCTTGGAAGCAGAGTATTTTAAAAAAAAAAAACAGGTTTCAAACTTATCTTCCAAGGAGCCAGTCTTTCTTGTAATATTTTAAACCAGTTTAAAAGTGGCTTTCTGAAAGCCTTCAAATGTTTTCTTTGGAGTTTTATTTTTTCTTTTAATTCAGTACCTGATCATAACAAGTCAGTGTTTGCACAAGTGGAGGACAAAAGTGTCAAGTTTCAAAATTATGTCCAGCAGATGAGCAACATCTGAAAGTCACATCTTTCAAAAATGTGGACAACGTTCTTATTTGTACCTCCCAGTAAATTGGTCAGGAGTGTGTTATTTATCCCGTTTGCTTTCAGCATTTTCTCCATGCAAAAATGCAGATGGTGTTCCAGGCAGGGATGACTTGCATCATGTGAAACAAGCAAAAATATCCACTTGGTGAGGCCTCCTCGGTACACTATTTCCTTTGTATGGTACAGCAAATAATGCACACAGAATTAATGACCTATCTGTTGAATTAGAAAATCTGACTGCCTTAGTAGATGCATGCTTTACAACTACAGTATGTCTGAAGAAAAGAGAGCCATCAAAACTATGGTCCTACAAAACCGCATGGCCTTAGATTTCTTCCCTGCTTCCCAGGGTGGAGTGTGTCATCTTATAGGAGAACTATGTTGTACATTTATCCCTGATGCATCTAATAACATGAGCAATATTCATATTACTTCTTATGTTTTTGTCTTGTTGTATTGTGCCAATGTTTAAATCTATGACGAATTGCATGATTTCTGTAACAATAATAACTCTTCCCACAATGCAGTCCATTATTCTCTCTGTTCCAATTAATGACAATGATGATACCTTTAAACAGGGGTGTCAAACTCCAGGCCTCGAGGGCCGCTGTCCTGGGAGTTGTAGGTTTCTGCCCAACACACCTGATTTAAATGGCTTAATCACCTCCTCACCAAATCATAAAGTTCTCCAGCAGTATGGCAACGAGTCGTCCATTTAAACCAGGTGTTTTAAAGCAAGAACACATCTAAAACATGCAGGACAGCGGCCCCCGAGGAATGGAGTTTGACACCCCTGTCTTAGAAGATGAAGACAGCTTTTGTGAGTAAGTCCTACAAATTGATGTGATAACTTCAACCGAAAGGAGTGTTATTGCTGATGGATCATATAGGCTGCCATTAACTATTGTTATACATTTTACAGAAAGCAGAATATTGTTAACATCATTAAAATTTTCCATAACATTTCCCACTTCTGATTACTAAAAATCACATTAGAGAGATTTTTTCTAACATTAAGCTAAGTTTAAAATAGGTCGGAATCAAGAAAATGGTGTAAAGTGTACCAACAGGCGCTGTTTTTGTGAAACAAAGAGGTTTCGGTTTTAGCGAAGTAAAGGGACAAAAAACAAAAAAAAAGGGGTAGAAAACAAAAATTTAATGTTCCATCATGCTTTTCACTCAGGGCTCTTCTTCTGATTAAGTTCAATGAGTGGAGTCTCCGAACATTATTTTGCCTTTGGATTAAAATTATCTTAAAAGACAAAGATCGATCTTTCTCTGATTCTTTGAAACAGTTATCTCACTATTTAATAATTATTTATTCCACAACAGCAACAAAACAGAAAGAATACCAAAGGATTGAATACATTTACAACCCACCACATTCAGATGTTTTGCATTTAATGATAAAATAGCTTTAAGGAGAATAGGTTCAGTTATGCTATGTGTTTACAGTTGTTTCTTACCAGATGCTCCCCAGCCACTTTGCGTATGCCCACCATGCGAACAGCATCAGAAGGCAGGTGCAGGTTGTTTGTCTGGCTGTCCTCTAGATCATGATCATTATAATCACATGGGCTGGAAGGTGGGCTATCACAAGCCTGAGATGCAACTGAATCATGAGTCTCTAGTAGAGACTGAGACACAAAATATTAAACAAGCAAAAATATTTTTAATTATTGGTAATTTCCAAATTCTCACCTAAGCAATGGAAGACCACACGGTTAAAGAGAATTTTTACTTCAAAATATGTTTGCATTCATTTAAATAGACTAAAATGTGGCATGATATTTGCAAGTGCATTACACACCTGAAAGTGAGGCTGTGTGAAAATGCGAGCAAGCTCCGCGGCAGTGTCAGAGTGATGTGTAAATGGGTTGAGATCTCTGAGGATCTCCTGCAGTAGCTCCACATTGTTCTCCCTGACTGGTGACAGTCGTGGCTCTTTTGGGCTCTCCTCTGGATTCTTACAGACAATCATCAACAGCAGTATGTTACTGAAAAATTATTTAGGTATGCGTCTCATATAGTCTGTAAACTTTGTTGCACATATAAAATATGATGTATATGCTTATTAGGGGTGGAGATTATGATCTATTTTTAGATGCAAACAGTCAGCAGAGTAAATGCTGCACACTTAAGTACCATTTGTTCTAGTAGAGTTACTGTAGCTTTTTGTTGTAAAAGTATGTACATAACATGACTGTCTTTAGTAATAACTTTGAAATGTTTGATTTGTGTATAAACAGGGTTTTTGACATGTTATTGTGCACTCTTTAGGAGGCATAAAAATATATAACTCAATGTTTATTTATGTAAAATAAGCCACTGTCAAATTTGTAAAGTTTTGTTTCTTTTGGTATTTTAGCTTCACAATGTTTTGGGTAAACATTATAAGCTTACCAGCTGCTTCCTGGTGTTTATTCACAAACCTGATCATTTAAATGCATCAACAATAATTTCCTAATCAAACTGCAGGCCTCTGAAATGTAACTGCCTAAAGATTCTCACCCCTACCCTGCATATCTGTGTATCTCACCAGAGGGCTCTCCATGATGCCTTTGAGATAGATGAGGTCCAGGTCATTGGCAATGGTTGAGCTGGTGGTGCTGTCACTCACTGCATCCAACACCTGGGGCCCTGCAACACACATTACATAAATAATAGAGCAGGAACAGCTACACTCAGTAACAGTGACATTAAAAGAAAAATACAAACAAACTTTAGGTTTACATGATTACTTTTAAGAATATCCAACATTTTGGTGGTATTATTCCTGCTGTTGCCCACCAAAAAGCCATTGTATAAACTTTCAACTAAAAGTTGTGAACAATGAAAACATAAAAAAAGGATTTGCTGATAACTGCTACAATTAAGAACAGGATCTGGTCTCACCAGGCTCTGTCCTGATGGAGGCCACAGGCATGGCAGAACTTCAGTCAATCTGAGAGAGACAAACAGGGGAAACACCAGCAAATAAAACATGGGTGAAGTTTGTGACAAGAAGATGTTTAAAAGTTAACCCTGGACACAAATTGGTCAAGTTTCATTATTTTATTCAACCAAAACTGGTACACAGTTTTACCATAGAATTACTTACATGTACCAGTCAAATCTTCACTCAGTGACTACCACCAAATGTTTTCTGTTCATATAAAACATTTTGCTTAAATGCTGCAGGGACTCTACAGTCAACTACAACTAGGAGTACAAAGACCCACAGGTTTAGCTAGTATTAATTTTTAGTTTAAAATGAAGTAATCTGATTTTTTTTCTATTGGTTTTATACCATTACTGCAGTACAATTATTTCAGCAGTTACCACTGCATATTCACCCTACAGGAAGAAAAAGTTAATTACAGTGTTATGAAAACGTTTTCATAATTTTTTACTTTTCCCACATTTTGTCGCATTACAAGCACAAACTTCAAAGTTTTTATGAAATAGAACAACACAATACTAATAAATAAATAATAAATGCACATAATGGAAGGAAAATGACAGTTTTCTAAATGTTTTACCCCAAAAATACATTAATAAATAAAAAATCTGAACAGTGTGGTGTGTATTTGTATTCAGCCCCCAAGTTAATATGTTGACCACCTTTGACTTTGATTCCAGCTGGAGGTCTTTTAAGGTTTGTCTCTACCAACTTTGCACACCTACAGACTGAAATTTTGGGCAATTCTTCCTTGTAAAATAGCTGCAGCTCAGTCCGTTTGGATGGGAAGTGTATGTGAACAGCAGTTTTCCAGTCTTGCCACAGATTCTCAGTTACATTTAGGTCCGACTTGACTGATCCATTTCAACACATGAATGTGATTAGATCTGATTAATTCAGCTCTATCTGAATGTTTTTGGTAATTTTCCTGCTGGAAAGTGAACCTCTGGTCCAGTCTCAAGTCTTTTACAGCCTGTAACAGGTTTTCTTTTAAGATCGACCCCTTTTTAGCTCCATCCATCTTCCCATTAACTCTGACCAGCTTCCTTGTCCCTGCAATAAAGTATAACAAGATACTGTATCTTTATTGTCCTAAGTGGTTAAATTTGTTTGGTAATAGTGCTACATATAGTTGCAGTGGCATTGCCATGGTACACTTGGAGGGATACCACATGCAGAAATTATTAAACTACCCACAGCCTTCGAGACCGCTCAGCTCCTGATGACTCACATCTTCCGTTATCATGGGATACCTATGGACATAGTCTCCGACCGTGGGCCTCAGTTCTCCTCGCAGGTGTGGAAACCGTTCTGCAACGCACTAGGTGCTAGTGTCAGTCTCACTTCTGGTTACCACCCGCAGTCAAATGGACAATCAGAAAGATGTAACCAGGAGCTGGAAGCCACCCTTAGGTGTGTAATCAACAACAATCCTGCTACCTGGTGTAAGCATCTGATTTGGGTGGAATACGCTCACAATTGTCACACTTCCACAGCCACAGGATTCTCACCTTCTGAGATCTATCTGGGGTACCACCCACCACTGTTTCCCATGCAAGAGACTGAATGCCTAGTCCCATCTGTCCAGACTCACCTGCAGCGTTGTCGTCGAATCTGGCAATTGACCGAAAGGGCTCTGCTTCGGACGGCACAGCAGAACCGGAGATTTGCCAACCGCCATCGTTCTGTCGCCCATACCTACCAGGGGGGACAAAGGGTCTGGTTGTCCACCCGCGACATTAATTTATGGGACACCCCTAAGAAGTTGGAACCACGGTTCATCGGCCCTTACCTGATGGAGAAGATCATCAACCCTTCGGCAGTCACGCTTCAACTAACGGCCTCCTTCAGGATTCACCCCACCTTCCATATCTCCCAGATAAAGCCAGTTTGGGAGAGTCATCTGTGCCCTCCTGCCAACCTCCCCCCACCTGCCTCGCTAGGTAGGTAGGTAGGTACATTTATTTATATAGCACTTTTCAGCACGAGGCGACTCAAAGTGCTTTACAACACAAGAACAAAATTACAGACAGAGTTACAGAACATGACAAGATAACTAAGCTAAAACATGACAAAGGTACAGGACATCTA
>NC_051441.1:23355587-23357070 GCF_001649575.2 Kryptolebias marmoratus
GGGGGGGGGGGGGGGGGCACGAGGAGACAGAGAGAAAAGAAACACGTCCACCTTCCACTAGTAGCAGGAAAAAAAAACGCATTCTGGATGTTCGTCGCCATGGCCGTGGCTTCCAGTACCTCGTAGACTGGGAAGGCTATGGTCCAGAAGAGAGGTCCTGGATCCCTAGGTCTTTCATTCTGGACCACACTCTCATTTCCTCTTTTTACAGAGAACACTCGGAGAAGAGGCCTCGGTCGTCTGGAGATGACTCTTGAGGGGTGTGTACTGCGGCAATCTGCCACTGTTACCTGTTTCTGCTCCCTCAGATCTTCTCATGGGCCGGCCTCCTAATTACTCACAGCTGCAGCAGGTTCTCATCATCCAGTTCCAGGGCTTTTAAGGCAGTCACAGAGAGCAGTTCATCGCTGAAGCATCGAGTGCCTTGGGTAAACGGTCTCAGCCAGAAAACCAAGTTTAAGAAATTCTGAAAGTTACTTACCTGTGTCTGTCTTCTGTATACCTACCAGTAATCCTGTCTCTGCTCACCACCCTGCCACCTGAGAACTACTTACCTGATCCGGCGCACCCGCTGAAGATCTGCAAACTCTGTGTTTCTTCTCTGAGGCCTACCTGGTGGCTCTGCCTGTCATCTACAAACCACCACCAAATTAATGTAAATATCCACCGACAGGAATTGGGAACCACGACCGATCACCACCTGCAAACTACTTACCTGCACCTTGTAAATATTCACCTGGGATTCCTGAAACCGCACCTCCGAGCCCACACCCTACCACCTGTCATAAGCCTCCACGCTACGCCTATAGTCAGCTCTGTCTCTGAACCTCTAGCAGCTCAAAGGACTAATCATTCTACCCTCCTTTTCAGATCCTGTTCCCCTTCCCCTTCCTGGCCCAAAATACATCTTATTATTCTACGGCTTGTCTCCCGTGTTCTGTCCGCCTCCTGGGTACTCGAGTTTGACTAACACCAGAAATCATGTCAGAATTGCTAAAACAACAAAAAAAAAAGAAGTAACTTAAGACAGGAAAGTACCAATGGTCCATTTCTAAGGAGTTGCTACGTAAAAGTTAGGTAATCTGTTGAATTAAAAATCTGCATGAAGTGCACACCTGCGCTGAAAACTACATGGGACGAGCTAAGAAGTAGGACCGCGTTTTTTTATGCGTGCTGTCTCATCTGAAGATAACCAAAAGGACCTTGACCAGAGCCGAAGAAAGGAGTTCCACCGTCAGAGGTTTCAGTCTGGATTGCCAAAGGGTCAAGCTCTAGATTAGAGTTGCTCTTTTAAAGAGCAAAGTGATTACAAAATAATCTTTACACAATTGAATCTCAATAACATCAATATCATATATCTGTCGACAAAGTGAAATTTAACTCGGTGGATTTTATGAAAAAACGAATTTTGACCAAAAATTTTTAAGCGTCTGCTATGAACCGAAAGTTCCAATCGCGCGCTCGGTAACTCTTGGAAATCGTC
>NC_051441.1:23357684-23396379 GCF_001649575.2 Kryptolebias marmoratus
TCGTCCGGTGGTGGTTGGACCTCTGGTTCGTCCATATATGGCTGGATTATTCCATCAATATCGCATTCAAATCTGCCCTCCCCGAATTCTTCATCGTCTAATCCTGATTCGGACAGGCCTCATCCTCAGATTCGAAATCAAATTCGCTGAAATCCGACGAGCTCGAGCTACTACATATACTACCGGTATCCATTTTGCCAGTGAGACAGTCATGGCGGTGCGCTTGGGACTCCCTTTGCTGACGTCATACACAAATGAGCCTCGTTTGCGTGTCCGAGACAATTGGCTCTATTATGTTTTCGGAAAGCCGTCGGAATGGTCTACAAAATTCAATTTTTTTACAGTTATTAGGTTGACTAATCTCCATCCGACGGCATGAACTTATTATTTGTTATAAAAAGAACCAGAAACGACGATTATATGATATTCAACAAAAGACGAGGTTTTTGCTCTTTAAGATACAGTACTGCGAGGGTTCCAAGATATCAGAAGAACTTCACCTGCTAATTTGCCTTATCTGACAAGACTTCTACAGACTATCAGCCTAGGATGGTAGAAAATTATATTTAAATTTTGTACAACTGTGGCCTGAGGGGAAAAAAATTAATTGGAAATCTTTATGTATTATTATTACTGATAATTGATCATGATCCTTCTTCGCTGCTGAGTTTAATGCTACAAGCTGTAAATTTTACTAATTAAAGAAGAAATCATGAAAATCATCAAAAGGGGTGGTCGTTTCATCATTTCACACAAATAAAATTTCTAACTTCTTACAATTCAATGGACATAAAGCGCTTGGATATGTTATGACCTGTCTAGGAGTGGCCAGATTATATTGTGAAAAATCCATCCTCTTCAGATCTCAAGCAGCCGACACACTCAAAGATGAATATTTTCTAGTGTTATTTATTTTAAAAGATGTATTTTTGACTGAGATGTTACAACAAGTGAAGTATACTTCAGAGTGAGTTATAATCAGGGGTGGAAATCAGCACCCGCCACCGGCCAAATGCGGGTAAATATTTGAAGTGGCGGGTGAATTTGATCAACACACGCTACTGTGGCGGGTTGGCAATTTAAACAGAAAAGGTGTTATTTGTCCTCCTGACATATAGGGGGCAGCAATGTGCTCGAGTTGCTGCTGTTACGTTGAGCCGCGTTCCCCAATGACTTATATGGATATCCATATGGACTTATATGGATATCCATATAAGTCATTGGCGTTCCCCCATCAGATACGGAGCTGTGTGAAGCTGTTCACACAGCTCTCAGAGCTACGGTTCCCCTGCGTCTCCGTGCCAGCTGTGTGAAGCTGACACCCCATCCACGTCAAAAAATCCAGCAAATAGTCTGACTATTTGCTGGATTTTTTTGTCAGGCCTGCTCCACCTTCACTCGAGCTGTAGACTTGATGGACCTGTGCCCGATCACCTCCCCTACCACCAAACAAACTTCCTCCACGCAGCACGGAGAGCCACCACCCACTTTGATGACATTTCTCCGGGTCAGCGTCGAGAAACCTCCCACACTCACCACCGTGGCGTCTGAGGACGCCAGCCAGCCAGGTGGCCATGACGGCCACACCCAAATGAAAAAACTACAAAAACAAACACCAAAGCAACAAAACTCCCAACTAAACTAACATAAACTGGACACCCAGTGAAAACAGTAGGAAAAAGCCAAAAGGTAGCAAAAACAAATGACACTCACTCTTGTACTTCCTCCGCTCTTCCACTCACACAAAGAAGAAGAAGAAAAAGTTAGAAAAACCTTTTGTGTGATTTTTTTTATGAACAAATGAGAACCAAATACTTTTGTTTGAAAATTTGACCAAAAATATTTGATGTCAGACTTTATATAGAAAAGGAGGTGTAACTATTGTATATTTTAAAAGGAAACAAATATTTTGCAGAAAAATCATCATCAAGATCATTATAATATTACACAGACAGACCGATCTGTACATCCCCCTTGGTACCCTCCTTCTCTTTCTCCTGACACTTCCCCCATTAATACATCATCACACCCCCAGCCCAATTCTTCCTACTCCGCCTCGCTTCATCTCACACTATCATCAATATGCTAAGCCGTGCAATGAATCAAGCAGATGTCACATTCATTGTTACAGGGCTGTGCAGAGACTACTAAAGGAGCAGGTGCAGAAAAGAAAAAAAGGACACATAACCGGACAACCATGCATGTGTATTAAATATTTTATTGTTAAAAATTTCCTTCTGCGGGTCTCTTTTCCATATAGGGAAGTATTGCAATATTCAAACCCCCAATTTAGCAAATTATGTAAAGCAGAGAGCTAGACCAATACATATTTTAGCTTGATGTAGGCTGTATTGGAGTGCAAAGATAACCTTTTGCGTCGACCCGTAACCATCGCCATAAAAAAGAGAAGGTGTAAATGGTGACTCGGTGTGGGAAGAATAACTTTCTTTTGTTTGTACCCTACTTTAAGCGAGCTAGCTATGGCCGTAGCCTGAAAAGTAGTTTTAACATCAACTCATGTAAGCGGATGTTACGCAATACGCAGCGCATTAACATCATATCCTGAAGATGTCCATAAATTTCAGCAAAGTCTCAGGGTTCAGTTATCCCGTGCGAATGCGCCACATAAAATCCAGACATTGGGGAGTGATTTATTTATTACATGTGCTCCCGAGGTAAAACTAATCCCATGTGAATAGGGCTTAAAATGGCCAAAAATGTGTTATGTTGGCTACCACCGTGTGGAGGCGTTAGGACGGATGAGACGAGACAGTGTTGTGTTATAGCTGAACTACCATCTTTATTTGGCTTGCTCTGTCTTATAACACAGTATAATACCAATGCAGGTAACTCAATACCGCCCTCTACAGGCCAGGAGTGTATAGCATACACCCAGTGTACACATTCTGTGTGTGTGGCTGGAATAAGAACCCTCCAAACAGTCCAGTTCCAGGACATTTTCTCCTGACTCATGGTCCAGTGTGGCATTTTCAAGTGAAAATTTAGCATCAGTTCAACAAATTCATTTTTCTGTTCAGACCCTAACCTACTTTAAATATCTTGAACAAAACATTAAGTAACCCCTGAAAAAAGCCTTCAGTGATTAAACACTACTGTAAATGTTCTTTATCAGGCCACATTCCTAAATAGCATGATTGACTTCTTAATAAACACCTTAAAGATTTTTTGTAGTGGTTGTACTCTTATTTAGGTTTGCAAACACTGCTCATTTTTGTCTCAAAGATCACCATTATAAATACTAAAATCAGTATTTATTATTGGAGAGAAAAACGATTCAAAAAAAGTAATTGAATGAATTTTTTTAAATTCAGAAAACCCAGTTTCCAAGCAGTCTTGTACTGGTTTCCATTTTGAGCTTACCACTCACTATATGTATACCCCGTCTACTTCTATGTCTGTCATCATTATAAAAGCTTTTTATTTTTCTTCTCACTGCCTCGCACCATATTACCCTGTATCCTGTATCCTTATACTGACAAGTGGAACACAGGTAGAACATACAGGCAGTCCATCAGGGGGAACACGGCAACCATCAACACACTACTGCACACAAAACAAAAGCTGTCCGCCAACCAGAACAAAGCATCATTCAGTTAGCTAACCTTCCAGCTGTCCTGAGCGCGCGCACCGAGTGTTGCTGCTGCGCTCTCACAATAACGAACAACCCGCGTGAGATACAAACAAACACAACAGCTAACAACATGATATGTTGAAAAACCCAGAGACTTACCTTCAAACACAATGACACAAGCTTCCCGCTGTCTGCTGGTCTCGCTCCGTGGTAGATGTGACCGATGGCAAGAAAAATATCCACAACTTCCGCTAAGATTTCACAATAAAATCACGACCATTATTATTTTAAGCACAACGCGTTTTGTTTTTTTTTTACATCCGCCAGGCAGATTATGTTTTTCGCAGTGTTTGTTGATTTGTTTTGATTTGATTAAATTTTCCAAAAAATAAGTTGGGTTGTTACAAGAAGCAATTGATTAAATTTTGGTGGAGCTCCAGTTCACGATCCAGATAGGACTTTTTGTAATGATGATATGGCCTTGGCAGAGGTTTGGTTTCTCTGAGTAATTCTAAGTTGCTGAATAGAATAGAATAGAATTTATTGTCTTTATAAGAAAATTTGGCTTGAACTGCACAATGCCTGACACCATAACATTTAACTGAATAATGCACCTGTACAAGACTATGTGAACAAAATATCAGTAATAAAATGAACTAATAAAATATGGATAGGTATATTAAAAAGTAAAATTACCATAAAATACCTCAAATAAATAAATACATAACCCTAAGTAATAAAGAAGTTCTGGTATCACCCTGCTGTACAAACACCACAAGCACTCTTTATTTTGTGCTACTGTTTAAACCATCGATTGATGCAGAAACGAAGGAATTTTAAATCAAATAAGCGTATATTGCATATCTCTGCCTGACAACTCAGACTCAGCCAGGGTGCAGATTATGAGATGGATCTGCTAGGATTAGAGTTTGAGATTAAAGTTACCAGAGTTGTTCTAAACAAATATCTTTAATGTCACTTTAATATCACTGGGCTGAGTTAGATTTTAAAGAAGATGAAAGGTTTTGAAACCCTGCAGTCATTCCATATCTGATTACACTTTAAAATACAGCCTAATAAAACAGAACTTTTTTTATTAGCTCCAAATAGATGCCATCTTCTCAGAAAATACATTTTGTGAAGTAGTCGAGAACAATTCCATTCAGCTTGACTTAGGGTGATGTCTATGTGCAAAGCAAGATGCATGTAAGACTGAACCTGAGGAAAAGAAAATGAATGGGAAAGGTGAAGAGCAAACAACAGTGATTAGCAAGACAGATAAGAAGCCAACTCAAAGCGCTTTACAACACGATCTGTGCCCTCATTTACCCATCCACACAGCACTCTACAAAGCTAATTTGAATAAATCATCCTACAGAGTCTAATCTGTGCTTTAGATTACATTCCTACACCAATGGGGCACACATCAGAGGTATTTAGGGATTCAGTGTCTTGCCATGGGACACTTTGACATGTGGCATACTGGTAGAATTGAACCTTCAGCTATCTTATTGGAGGACAACTGCTCTAACCACTAAGCCACAGCCGCCCAAGTACTTAATGTGTCATCTGGACAGAGAAAAGACGATAAGGAAACCTGGTAGTGGAATAATGAAGTGCAGGAAGTTATCCAGAGGAAGAGGTTAGCCAGAAAGAAACGGGACAGCGAGAAGACTGAAGAGTGTGGACAGTAATATAAGGAGATGAAACATAGGGCAAAGAAAATCCCGAAGGGAGAGTGTTGCACGCAACAATAGCTATTACAGTAGCTGGTTGCGCTGCTGTTAATGTTACAGACAAAGAAGAGGAAGAGCCAAACACGCGACATTCAAAAAAGGCAAGAGGAGAGCACATGGAGTAGCTGTGGCGTGAGTGAGACTGGGAAAAATTCTACTGGATGATTAAAAACTCCTTGAAAATCTACCTGGTTTGGTACAGTGGCTACAGTGTCAACAAGGGTTCATCCAAAGTAAGATATTTTAGAATTGATTAGTGACCTTTAGTTTATATTTTCAGAGCTAGTTATGTACTGTTTTGCTAATTTATTATTGTGATTTGTAAACATAGACTTTCAGATTTCGGTGTGTTTGTCTGCTCACTTTGGACAAATGAAAGTTCCCCACAAAAAATAAAGTTCCTCAGTGAGAGGGAAACTGAAAGAGGCAAGAACTGCATGAACTAAGAATGATGAGGAGGAAGAGATCATTATCTGGTTAAATGTGTATTTCTTCTGTTGTATGAGCTTGTAGCTTCAAATAATTTTTTTTTTTTTTTTGGCTAAATACAGAATTTTTGGCATTTCAACAGCTGAAGAAACTAGTTAAATAATTATCAAAACATTAAGATTTATAATAAGATTATACTAGGATAACTCCAGCCTCTTATCTAAAACTAACCAACTTCTAAAGAGTATCTGGAACAAAAATCTTATTTTATTTGTTCATTTATAAATTTTCAGTTTGTTATATGTTCTAATGTTTGTGGAGGAGATTGGGATTATATTGTCTTTGCAATATAGCAGTGTGTACAGTCTTATACACACCTATGTAAGTATATACATGTTCACATTTACACACAAAGTTCACACACTCACTTAAATTAGTATACACCTTTGCCAAGACCGACCCCCACACACACACAAACACATGCACAGACACAGTTTTAGTACTCTATTACTACTACTATTACTTTATTCATCTAATTACTCTTAGGAAATACTAACAACAGAGTGGAGAGCCACATTTCTGCTGATTGTTATTGCATAAATATGTAAAAATAGATGAAACCGTAACTGTCCCTGTTTCTTCATTTCATCTTGATAACATTTAGTTATTTTTTTTCTCCAAGCCTGGAAATGTCCCCAGAATTATTTTCAGAAATCTGGTCAGTTTAACCGAGGAGGTCAGTGATGCAGTGTTTCTCAGTGAAAAAGGAAGCAGAAGAAGAAGCAAGTTTTGTTAACATGTTTGAAAACATGTTTTTTTTTTTTTTTTTTATGGTCTGGAGTGATGCTGTTAGAAACTTAAGCCCCACATTTCACAAGGGGAACCCCCAAGCTTCACAATGATGTCACACATTCTTCAACGAGTTTCCCATCCGGACAGCTAGAGGCTGGTGGTGCTGGTCCGACAGTGAGTGCCAGTCAAACAGTAGGAAACAGCAGGTACCAGTAGGACAGCGGAAGACGGCGGGTGCCAGTCTGACAGGCAGTGGTTCTTCTATTCAAAACATTAACTACACAGTCAGTCATCACACTGTGGGTTGTAATTTTCACCAGGAGCTAAACTATGCACATCCACCAAACTTTCTTGTCCTTTGGGAAGCTGAAGAATGACACAGCTGTTGTAGTTTTGGGTCGGTTTACACAATTGGTTGCAATGTACTGAACTATTTCACCCCCACACTATCCATATTTGCTATTCACTGCGTTGTTCACATTCCTGTGCTTGGCACGTGATACGTCACATTTCCTACCGATCACAGAGAATGACCCTAGTAATTTTTCCAATCTTTGATTATCCATTTGTGGTGGGAAAGTTTTTTATAAGATAACACTTAACTATGTTATGTCTGAATTCCAAGGCCTATGAGTTTTCACCAAATTACCCTTTTTATCTTCATAGGAACCAGACTGATCTTGTTTCTCTTTGCACCTCCTCGCCTTCCAACATTCCAATATCTTCGATATAAGCTTTGATTCAGAGCTTCCCGTTCGGAGCTGGGACTCTGATGTTAATTGTTAATTGTCTCTAAGGGTCTCTGTATGTCGTACATCATACATAAATAAACCTGTTTGAGTGATTTCATCTAACAGTGCCTGGAAATTGATTTTTTTCCACAACACATTTTAAATTAGTGTAAATTCTTTTAAAATGAGTGACGCTGAAAACAAGCACCTTTTATGACTTTCTTTTGATTTATGTTAGCTTCAAAACACTTTTCATTTCTCCTTTAAATTTCATTTTCTGAGATATACCTGGCCTGTTTTTGTAAAGGCAAAGTGGAGCAGGTTGATCCTGGATCATGATTACTACCTTCTCTTATTGCATCCATAAGTATTGCAAACAGCACTGACCTCTGTAAATTAGAGTCTTTGTGTCATAGCAATAACTTGCATAAATTTGAGTGTTTGTTTGATTGCATACCTGATTTAACTGTAGGAACCATAACATTCTTTGTGAATTAGACTCCTGCTCAGTTTTGCTTCTATTTAGTGGGTACAAAAAGTGTGCAATGTTTTGTGAACCTTCCCCCGATATATCTTCTTCACTCACATTAAAGATCCCATCTGTTTTCCAAATCTATTAAAGGCACAAACATGTTATCCCCAATCCCACCTGCAAAAACAAAAGGAGCCACAAGCCCTTGCTAATGTCACAGAAAAGTGTTTATTCATATAGTCTGATATTACATTGTAAGTAATAATCAGTAATGCGTGAAAGACGGATGTTAAAGCTAATAGACAGAAAGACAAAGTTCCACTTTCTGACTCAATGCTCAGATTTCATATCAACAACAGATTATGTACATCTTGTTATAATAGCACATATGTTAGACAGGACAGTGAGACGGGAGGAGCTGGTGCTCCAGTCAGTGAAGGTCATTTTGTTGGCTTCAGGAGGGGAAAATCAGGGGTAAGAGGCACCTGTTGCACCCCCAGGTGCATTCTGTGAAGCACCTAGAAGAAATGCCTAATGAGGCGATAGAAGGGAGGTGGAGTCACCAGATGTAGGAGTCATCATATCTGTTGAAAGAAGGCAAATAGTAAGTGCAGAAATCCTGGCAGGTCCACCCGTCCATGGTGAGAAATACAAACACTGCATGCACTGAAGCAATGAGACACATAAAAAATGGGGAAAATTTGTTGTGCCATTGACTGAAAAAAATTATTTCAAAAGATTTTTTTTTAATATAAAATTTGCAAAAGTAAAAAGAGAAGATCAAAATGGATTGCTGCTAACATTTCATGTAAACATACTTATATGTATGCTAATACTCTTTTTTTGATGTTTTGTGCAAAGTTTACTTTTTATTTGTTTTGGAGAGCAGGGAACATTGTGTAGGATTAAAATGTCAAACAGTACACTCTGTATGCCAATTACTATATATGGCAGAGGTTTTGCAACTGCAATGTTGTACATTGCAGTTTTGAAAAAAGAACTAATGCTTCAGTTCGGTTGCTGACTGTCCCTTAAAATACAAAAAAGTTTTGTTTATAGTATGTAAAATAGGCTTTCTTTGTTCTGCATTTTAAAAGTGATAGCATTTGAGAAATTAAATTGGTAACTACTAACACACAACTCGAAAGAGACTTATTGGTCATTAGTCACGAGTTGTGTGATCTACAACCAATGAGAAGACCATCAACAGTACAATGATACAGCGAACAACAGCACAAGATAAAAAAGAGTATAGTTGACTGGCAAAAATATAAAATTGTGAAGAAGAAACAAACAAAGAACCATTTAGCAATAAACAGTAACAGGCTGTGGATGACACAGGGAGGAGAAAACTTTACTGTCAGCAAGACATCTCAGTCATATGGTACATCTGATTAGCCTTAAGAATCATTTACAAAAACTACAACAAAATGTTTTAAATTTGCTGTCATATTTATATATATGCTAATCACTTGTCACATGACCTCTGTGGTGTCTTTACCTTGATCTGTGATCTCTGTTGCTGTTGTCACCAAACAGCAACTCTGCAACCACATCCTCCTGAGCAGAGCGCTTACCATACCTGCCAAAAGCAAAATCACAACTCTTTCTTTAAATCAAACTACACATTTAATGAGGTTTTATCCATCCAACCATTTATTTTCTTGACCTGCTTCTCCTTTCCAGGTCACTGGGAGCTGGTGCCTATCTCCAGCAGTCACTGTGCGAGAGGCAGGGTACACCTGGGATAGGTCACAAGTCCAGTGAGGTTTTAATTAATTATAACCTAATCAGTCTTTTGCCGTTTCTTGAATTCAGGTCACATTCATGTAGATGAGATTTTTACAATTTGTACGTGTGATCTTTACATGTACATAAACCATCCAGGGTTAGAAGTTCTGTCATGCTTTAGTTCTCCCACTTTGTGCTTGACTGAAGTTAATGCTAACAATTCCCATTGTTTCTCTAAACTTAAAGAACATAGGATCTGTCTGCTCATTCTCTCCTCAGCTTACATGAGTTTTTCCAATGTTTTGCATGAGCAGTTAGCCTTTTACTGACACTAATGCTCTCATTTCTACAGTCCCAATCAGACTGAAGTGCACACAATAATGGGGAAATAACATTTCAGTATTCTGCTGAAGAAATCAGGGTTACAGAGGAGCCTGCAGATGTAAACTCACTCTACTGTTTAACAGAAAATCACTTGAAATAGTTTGTGATAAATTGAATGTGAAACAATCAAAGCAACTCCAGCAGAGCAACTTGCAGTTCCTCTGTTTTCCCGTCAACCACCTGTTTTACTTCACCATATGACCACAGCATTCAGTCTCATGCTCCAATACTTCCTATAAGTTTGCTAACATGCAACACACATATGGTGTCCCAGCTGGTAAAAATATCACATTGTAACACGGCCTCACTCTCTGATAACAACCTTTTATCATCCATAAATCTGCATGGTTGGTCCTGCTCTTATCATGTTTCCCTCCATCTCCCTCTGTAGCTTTGGACTACATCCCATACTCATTTATTCTATTTGCTCTATAGGACGTAAATGTCCCACACTGCAGAGAGAGAGAACGTCTGTAAGTTTAAATGACAAATAAAATGAAGTAATTAGTTCTAAAAATGAATACTTGGAACAGTCTGATATTTGATCATTCCTTCCTTTAGCTGCTTCTGACAATCATTTTCTGTATTGATTATTAAACTGAACATGTTCTCACACAGTTGACTGGATGTTTGTCTCACAATCTGTGTGATTGTGATAATCAGACAAAAGTTAAACTGAAACGTTCATAAAAATCTGAAAGGTTTTGGACCAAAAGCCACTTTTATTTCATCACTGTAACATTCTAGAAGAACATAATTTTTTGAGAACTTCCTTAATTTTAAATTTGCTTGTCTTCGATTAGATTAGAAAGAACTTCACTGATCCTTAGGGTAGACTCCTTCAGAGAAATAAAAAAGGCTTTACGTAGAATTGCCTATTATTACCTACTATGCTTCCTTGAACAAGTTAGGACAGGTCTGTGGTCTATACAAAACATCTTCATTACATTTAATACACAAAATCATTCTCAGATATTGAGATTTCACCTGATCAGTTCTGCCTGTTTTGAGCTCATTTCAGAATGAGCGGTTTTAGGGCTACATCACTATTATGCAAATAAGCTGCTGTTGGCCACGCCCCCAACTCAGTCCCAACTCCAAACATAAAAACTCTCTGAAGTTTTTAAATGTACTCTCGCTGCGGATCTGACACACATTTATATTGTTGTTAATTCAAACTCTGAGGATTCTGACTTTGGGCCAGGGGCACTTAGCGGTTCTGAACCAACATTTGTTGAGTAGGAGAGCAGCAATCAGTGGTCTGAAACCCGACTGGTAGCGGGTCGGGACAGCTGCAATACAGACACATGTTCTATATTGTAGCCGACAACAGAACATTTTCCTTTCCCAGCAGATAATGTTCAGCTGTCAAACCAGCAGAACTAACGTGATGGTCTTCTTGTAATAAAGTGGGAGGAGCTACACTTGTGTTACTAGGTGAGGGGCTGGGCTTGGGGTTGCTAGGTAATGGAGACTGTGAGGCAACAATCCTCAGGTTTTTGAAACAGGTCGTTTTCCTGACACCAGAAAACATTTACTTATTGTCAAAAATGGTTGGGTGTTTTTGTGCTTGGACTGTTTCTAGAAGCAGTAGAAACCCAAATGATGGTACAAAAACATGCAAAAAGTGAATTTTGCATAATAGGTCCCCTTTAAATTACTTGATCAAACAGAGGACTGAAAGTGGTCTTAGGGCCAACACTAGAGGTGACTGTGAGGTGCCATATATACCTAACAACAACTGTCTTATCAGTCAAAGACTGCAAATAGTCCAGTAAATACAGGACTATCAAAATAAAAGCCCAACCTTTCTTTGCACCTCTTGCCAAAGCACCAAAAAACACCAGTAGTAAAAGAAGAAGCTGGCCATACTGAATCACTTCAGTTTTCTCTTATGTACTGTATTTTGTCATCATTCTTTTTCTCTGGACATGTCAAAAGTGTTAGTAGAGAACATTGGACGAGCTGTAATGGCTATACAGGTTCGGCTTTTATTGTGATAGTCTACTTCTGCTTTTCATCAAGGAATTTGCATATTAGCTAAACATTTAATTTTCAAACTAAATATTTAGTTTGCAAGCTAAATATTAAGGTCCGAGCTAAATATTTAGTTAGCAAATTAAATGTTTAGGTTGTAAACTAAATATTTAGTTTGGAGCTACATATTTAGCATGCTAATTAAATATTTAACTTGCAAGTGAAATATTTAGTTTGGAATATGACTTTGAAAAAAAAAAAATTCTTATGAAAGACAAAATAAACTAAAATAATGCTGTTAATTTTTTACTGTATAGCTTTACAAATGGCACCCCATAGCAGATGGAGTATTTAGGAAACGTTAATGAAGATTAAAAGATGGTACATATACCACCCTCTATGCAATAATGGTGAATCCAAGTATCCTCCTTCTTCTGAAAGAACTAAAGAAATTAAAGAATTTAAAAATAAGAGGGCAGTCAGATTATTACAAAAAAAAAAAAAAATAACGGTCCACCATCTCAGTTGAAAAAAAAAATCTTAATGTCTCTTTGTGGCAGGTATAATAAAGCCAACAGAAGAACAAGTGCACTCTCCTGTCTGCATGACACTCAACTTGTTTCGAGGCAGCAGAGCAGTAGGTGGCAGGGATTTGTCCAAAAACAACTGAAGTAGCTCAAACAATTTTTAAATGCCCAGCTAAATCCTGGGCATTCAGACTTCTATTAAATCCGGCAGCTGGACTTCTATCAGATATTATTTGTCCTCAGGAGCAACTCTCCAGGGAAATGTAAAAACTAACTGAGTTTCTCGCTGCTTCAGTTGCCCTTTAAATAACAATGTGCGATTTGACTTTCATGAATAAGACAGAAACTGTTTTTTTTTAAAAAGCATTCTGAGTTGCCACAAAGCTGTGAGTTACTCTGCACTTCCTAACTAAATTAGGTATTTTTCTGGGCCCATCCATACATTTTTATTGCTCCCCTTGTTCATCTGGAGGCCTGGATTGGCTGGAAAATAAGTCATAATGTAATTTGTGGAGCCTTTCTTGTGTGCAGCCTTGGGAAGAATCATCCTGACAGAGTTTTGAGCTTCAGTGTGACTTAATTTAAAGAAAATTTGAATCTGGATTTAAGCATAATAAGGAAAGTAGGAAATAGGTATAAATCTAAGGCTAATACTTTTGTCTTAACATCAAGTATTTTCATTCCTTGAGATCCTTGAGAGAAGGAATTTAAATTGGAATTTTTAAGATGGTGTTCCTGGCTATCCTTAAAAAATCTCTTAAGAAAAAGTGAAAGAAATAAAAAAATTGTACTGGATGAAATATTTCTTCAACTGTTAAAAACTGTTTAAGGGTGCATATCCTCACTGTTTTCTTGCTAATTACTAAAACTCATCAGAGCATAGCAGGATTATTNCTCACTGTGTTTGTATGGATTTACTACCAGCATTGCTGTAACGTCCCAAAGTTCAAAGCCACTAGGGGCAACTTTGACCCAGTGGTAGGGAGGTTGTCCTCCAATCAGAGAGTCAGGGTTTAATTCCCAAACCCTGTAGTGTGCCGATGTGGCCTTGAGCAAGACCCTGAACCCTCAAAGCTGCCTCTGAATTGCTTTACAGTGTATGGGTGAGAATCTAAAGTGCTGCATATAGAATGTAAACATATAATACAATGACAAAAGGGATTTTGAAAAGTATTAAAGGTCACCCTTTAAAATTATTCAAAATTTAATTAAGTATTGTAACCAGAGCTACATTACATTAACTATTTATTTTCAGTGACATTTTGATTAAAACTTAAGCAAAGATATGGCTGTGCTTTGATACATGTGTCATCAACAGTGAACTTTCTGCAGGTTAACAGTTTATTCAACATATGTGGCATTCAACAGAGATTGATTTCTTCTTGTTATGGTGTAAGAATACAGATAACTTAGTAAAAGGTAAAGCTAGACAGTGTCATGAAACTTTGTTGTTGGGATTGTTTTGTTGTTTATATCCTTAACTTAGAGCAGTGCGTATGATGCTATCCAACAAAACAAGCATTAACTGAGTTTGTGGGATCAATCAATATTTTATTTGTACAAACTTTTTGTATAAAGTTTTCTGTTACACAATTATTTTAAATATGAAGAATTTCCTAGATGAAATAAGTTTTATTGAGCTGGTAAATGTGCAAATGCAATGTTGTATGAAATTTGTATGTTATCACATTTTTTGTACCTTTGTTAAAATGAATAAACATTAATTAGCTTAAAAATTGTCTGTTATGTTTAAAGTTTAAGAAGCTATTTGAACAAATGAGGTATAATTTTAGTTTTTTGACTAATTACATTTTTGTAAATTTGTATGAATTTAACAAACATAGCTAAAATATATTAAGTATAAAAAAGTTGAAAATTACCTTATTTATTTACCTAAAATGATGCTAAAATAGATAAAACTGGACAAGTTTTTCAGAAAGTACAAGTATAAATAAATAAGTAATAAGTAAAAATTCATTTAAAATAACTAAGTAAAAAAACTATTTGTTTGAAAAATTACATGTGTAAAAATGACTGAAACTGAAAAAATAATTTAAGTGTGATTCATCTGTTATATTCAGTAAATTGTAACTTACAAATATTGAGTTAAAATATTTTAATTACCTAAATAAAATAACCACAAAATCTTATACCAGTTTTATTGGTAAAATTTCAACAGATTGTCTTTACAGTGTAGAAAGCATTTTATGAGTGTAAAGTGTTTTGAAGAACATAGATGAGGTTAAAAGTGTAGACCATCTCTAAACCTTGAATCTGTGGGCCAAGCAGTGCATTGGATACCTCTGTCTGGTGATCAGGTTGATATAGTGTCTCAGGGCGGTGTAGTATTTTGCCAGCTCTTCAGGTGGTGCATCCTCACCAGGGTTTTCTGGTTTTGGAGGATAGGCATCTGCCAGTGCCCCCAGACATACCAGCACAAACACCACTATGGCCACCAGCATCGTCCATGGCTTCAGCATCATGGTTATCTGTGTCACAACAGCAGCTTCTTGTGAGTTTGTTTTAATAAATACAATAAGTACAATAAGTCAATAAGTTGTTTTTTTTCCCACAACAATTTCAATGTTTTGTGGTGGAAATGAAAGCTCTAAACACAGACTGCTGGAATGCTTTTAACGTGACCCAAGCAAGCATTAACAATAAACATGTCAAAATCCAAACTCTCTGGTGCCCAGCAAAAAAGACAAGAAGAAAAAGAAAACTTGACAAAGACATAGGTACAATCAAGGTAAGGTATCTATCTTTTGAATTGCATTAGTTATGTAGCAGACTGTAATGTTAATTGCCTTTGAACATACAATAGTAGCCTTTAGTCTAATTTAGTTTGTTTATTAGCTAGTTTTACTGTCAGGAAATGTTTCTGCAGCCGAGCTGACGACAATTCTGAAGGGGCTAAGCTGTTAGGAAAAATAGCACTGTAGGTTACTACTGTCACCTTACATTCCTTGGGGAAATTTGGTAATCTTACCAGATGTTATACATTTTATTTACATTTTTACTGACATCTAGTTAGCTAATGTTTGCTCTACAAAAAATCCAAATGTATCATAGTTGTTTGTTGTGTTACAGTTCATATTGTCTCAAGTGTGTTCATAGTGTAAAACATTTCATCAGTGATAAAGTACACACCAGTAATGTTAATAATACATGTCTTAGCATTCCCATATGTTATATTATACTGCAGTTTACTGCGTCATTGTGTTCTGCTAATCAGTATTTCACTGTAATGACAACAAAGTTGAATCTAATCTAATTTGTATATCTGAAAAAATGCATTCTTTATTAAACTTTACAGCTTAGTGAACATCATGCATCTGTTAGATTTTCATTTTTATTTTTAGAATCATCTTTTTGATAATAAGACTGTGACACCTAATAGTGTCATATACTTCTCTCTTTAGATGTGCTGTTGAAATATTGGCAAATCTTGCATTTAAATAAATCAATATTTTTTATGTGACGCAGATAAAACAGCTGTTAGTTATGGATTGGCTGTTTTGCATTGCTTTACTTCTGTTCTTGAGAGGGAAAAACTGACTGGTGGAGTCAGTCGAGATGAAGCCATCATCACAGCGAGTGTTGCTTATGGCTAAGAAATATTCTGTGAATAACAACTGAGTATTAGTCTATACTGTTTTATTAAATCTTGCTTCTTGACCATCTTTTTATCTGTGGTGCTGACTGTGGTTCTGAGGGTTTTTCCAGCACAGCTACAAAAACCCATCACAAATTTCTTTATATTATGGAAGTACATTCAGACTAGGTCAAGTTGGAACACCCTAAAGAACTCATGTATTCATCAGAGTACATGAAGTACATAAGTATTAGTGTCCTTTTCCACTGTGGGACATCTGACCGATATAAGTATCTTGAGTCCAAAAGATATTAAAGCTTTTTCACTTTACCCTACTCCATGAGGAATGGCTCCTTTTCTTTCCATGACTGTTAAAATTAACTTAGATTGTTGTAAACTATAATTTGTGCCCTAAAAACTGACATACTATGTGACTTTGTCTCGTGTAAAATTACTTTAAACTGTGTGAGGCAGTCAGCACTACAGTCACAAAGCACACCTCATATTTATGAGGTAACTGTGACAAATTTATAGTTCTTATGAATATTAAAAACTTTATCATTTATTAAAATTTTTAATGCGTTTTGTTTTGGTATAGTAATGGCAAAAGAAAGTGTCTTAGCTGTGCTTGGTCTCCCCTACTTCATTAACTTTTTTTTTTTTTTTTTTACCAGGCTGCATTTTCTCTGTTGTAAAGCTGATCTTATCTTAGAATGTTTTTCTGTTTCTGTTTTTTTTTCCAGTGAAGAAGGGAGCCAAAAAAATGTATCAGGGTGAATTTTACACAAGACTTAATGAAGAATTCTAAGTTAATTAATTTAATTGTATTTTACTTTTTTATTTAATGAGAGTTCAAATATAACAAAAACTAGCAAAATGATCTTGTGTTCATGACTGATGGAAAGTCTTGAGAATGTGACACTTACTTTGAGAAGACTGGGAGATCCAGGAGGTGGTCTCTGTTCCAGGTGGTCTGTGTTCTAGGTGGTCCCTAAGAGCAGCAGAGGCTCTTGTTTACACTGATGAGGAGTTTTGAGTTTGATCTCCTTTTCAGTCTGTTTTTTCTCTGCAGGTTTATTGGTTCAAACCTGCTACAGAAGGATTTATATAGTTCAGCCACAGCACAGGAGGGAGGGGTCACACTGTCTGAGTGTGTTTGTAATGGAAAAGGTGGGGTGAGGGGGACCTGGGGGGTGAAAAGACCAAGTGCGTCAAATGGTGCTGATGATGGAGACATTACTAATGCATCAGCCGCTTGCGCTCAGCCCCATGGTTCTGATTCAGTCAACAGATGACATTCACAGAACTGCTTTCCATCGTTAAATAATGTGAAACAAAATCTTTACTGGAAATATGATGTGTTTTACATCAACTTCTACTATTTATTAAAAGAAACTCCACATGGTCCAGAATGGTTCAGTCCAGCCCTCACATTTAATTTTAACAAAGTCCTGTAGAGATGTGATAAATACCAATAATTACATAAATAATAATAATAATAATTATAATATATTTGATTTTATATATATATAAAAATGCTGGATCTCCGGAATCAAGTAAAAACTCCTCAGATTTGTATTTTGATGATAACAAGGAGCATCATGGCTGTATAACAACCGAGTTAGGAATGTGGAATGATGAAAACCGATTACCCCCAGATCATTGTCAAGACATCAGCACATGAGACTGTAAGTCAATAACACAAACGGGAGAGAGCTAAGGTTACTGATTTGAAGCTAACCCAATGCTAACTGGATGCTAACTTGTTAAAAACGTAATTAAGAGTAAGAAAGTAGCATTCATCCACTCTCACACCAGAGTAAACTAATCAATAGCAGTTTCAGAGTATGACATTTGTTTAATCACACATGGATTATTTATATTTTTTATCAATAACAAACTGTTCTGAATCACAAGCTGATGTCAGGCTGTCAGGCTGTCAGGCCTGTAGGCAGCTCAGACCTTTATGACAGAGTGGGTTCATGCTTGAAGTAAGAGCTCCTGTTTCTTGTTTCATCCTCTGTGGCAACATCCCCCTGTTCATTTGTGTTTCTTTCAAAATTGAAAATAGTTGGGAATGCTCCTGGCAAAATGTACTGCTTCTTTGGTGTGAAGCAAGTCCACCACATTAATGAGGGTCAGAACTTGCGGTACTCCTCATCCATAATACTGATAAGAATTGGGAATAGGTGTAAGTGGGAGGAGCAGGACTGATAGGCAGAGGCAAGAGAAATTAACTCAACACAAAAACCTACCCACATAAATAAATGAATAAACACAAAGATTCAGATCTTGACAGGCTACTTCATTAGCCACACTTGTTCAACTGCTTGATAACACAAATCACTAATCAGCCAATCACATGGCAACAACTCAGTGCCTTTGGGAATGTACAGTAGATGTGGTGAATACAACTTAATAAAGTTTGTATCAGGCATCACAATGAAGAAGAATATGACTTTGAAAGTGTTTTTTTTTTTTTTTGTACCAAACTGTTCTGAGTATTTCAGAAACTGCAGATTTACTGGGATTTTTATGTACAACCGTCTCTAGGATTTAAAGAGTATGGTCCAAAAAATAGAAACTATCCAGTGAGCAGCATTTGTGTGGTCAAAACAGAATGGGCAAACTGGTTCAAGATGACAGCGAGACAGTGTAGCTCAAATAACCATTCAGTCCAACCAAGGTCTACAGAACACCATATATGAATGCACATCCAATTTTGAAGCAGTTAGGCTGCAGAACCAGAAAAACACACCAGGACACACTCCTGTCAGCTAAGAATGGAAAACTGAGACTACAACTCTCACAGGTTCACCAATATTGGTCAGTAAGGGATTGGTAAAGTATTGCCTGGTCTGATGGGTCTCAATTCACTGAAATGCAGTGGTCTCCACAGCCACCAGATTTCTGTCATGGATTTGAGTGTTTGAGTTTATTTTGTATTAGATTCAGTGTGTTATGTTTCTTTAATTCTGTTTGATTTCTTGTTCATCCTGTGTTAAGTTATTTAGTTATTGTGTAGTTTTGCTTTCTGTGTTTCCTGCCACTACTCACCTGCCCTCTGCTCAGTAATTCTCTGGTCTGCCTGCTATGCCCACCTCTCCTGTTCCTCGTCATCCCCCAGCTGCAATACATTTCCTACTCACCTGTAGTCTTATTTCTCTCATTCCTCGCTGGTTCATTCCATGTGTTTCCGCTCCTCGTTTACTCTGCCATCTGTCTGGCATCTATGCCATGAAGATTTAAGGCAGTTTTGAAGATAGAGGGGGTCCAATTTGGCACTAGCAAGATGTACCCAATAAAATGGCTGGTGAGTGTGAATGTGTGTATATATAAATATAAAACCATTTGATCCTCAAAAGAGTGTCCCTTATCCTTGAGATGTAGGTGGACATTCTGGACAATCCTCAGTGCCCTGAACTGCATACACCACACTGCTTAGTTTGTTTTAGATGTTTTGTCTTTAGGATGGACCAGCCTCTGTCTGAGTCCTTGTGGGTTTGAAATGTACCGGGATGTTGAGTTTGTTTTTTGAGAACCAAAATTTTCATACTTTGAATTGAAAAGATGGTTTGAGAGGTGGGTGAAGGAAGCCATCTATGTTAAAAGAGATAAATCAACTTTAAACAGAGGAGGTCTCACTGAACTGAAAAGTGTTTTGAAACCAACATCAGTTGAAATAATAAAAAAATTATTAAAATATCCACCCATCCATCCATTTTCTTTAGCCACTTCTCCATTCCGGATCACAGGGAGCTGGTGCCCATCTCCAGCAGTCACTGTGTGGAAGGCACTCTGAGGGACACCCTGGACAGGTCACAAGTCCATCACAGGGCCACATAGAGACAAATGAGACAAACAATCATTCACACTCTCACTCACACCAAGGAACAATTTTAAGAGTTACCAATTAACCAAACATGCATGTTTTTGGTCTGTGGGAGGAAACCGGAGCACCCGGAGTAAACCCACGTGCACACAGGAAGAACATGCAAACTCCACCCAGAAAGGCCCCAGATCAGGATGCGATTCTGCAATCTTCTTGCTGGGAGGCAACATCTCTAACCACTACATTACTGTATCGTAGAATTAAAAATAAATAAACAAATAAAAAATACATTTATGCCATTTTTTAATACTGAACATTGAAGAAACCACTGAGGTGTTTTTGTCTTTTTCCGTGACCCCTCTGATGTGTGACATCCACAGAGCCGAGGAGGACATCACCACAAAGATGAAGACAAGAAACAGGAAGTTTTACTTCAAAAGTGACATGAACGCACACTGTCATTAAAAGGTATGAACTGCAGATACAGGCTAACAGCCTGAGATCAGTTTGTGATTCAGAGCAGTTTGCTATTGATGAGAAAATATAGACAATCCATGTGTGATTAAACAAACGTCATAGTTTGAAACTGCTATTTATTACTTTACTCTGGTGTGAGAGTTCATGAACACTACTCTCACGTTGTTTATGAGTTAGCATCCAGTTAGCTTTGAGTTAGCAACATTAGCTTTCTCCTGCCATCTTTATGTTGATTTTCAGTGTCGTGTACTGATGTCATGACAATGATCTGGAGGTAATCGGTTCTCACCATTCCACGTTCCCAACTCGATTATTATGCATGTTGTTTTGTCGGCCATGATGGTCCTTGTGTTCATCAGAATCCGAATCTGAAGAGTTTTCATCTGATTACAGAGACCCAGCCATCGGTTCAAGTTCATACTGGTATGCTTGTATATCCATTACTCCCGTGAAGTCTTTCGGCATTTCTTCATATTCAAAATATACTTCTTCTTCCATTTCCACTAGTGAACAACCGTACAGTATTGACATTCTTCATTCTCCAGCAATGTTTAAGGGGCCGTCCAGGGCATAGTGCACATCTTAAACCCAGGATGCCAACTCACAAATCACCCACTTTGGAAATTATTGAGTAAAACGCTGAAAACAAAGTATTTAAATTTTTAATTAAAAAAAACAGGTCCCTGGATGTGGGATGTGTGGATGTTTTTTTTTGAGATTTGATTTCAGTTCAGCTTTATAAGCCTGGTACCCAGTCAGTTTTACTTCAATCAACACCTTCATTCATGTGACCAAAGTGGCCCATGTGTGAGCCAGGCAAACGAAGACCCAAACAAGCATCTATTGTGAGGAGAGTGAGGGCAAATGGCATGTGAATGTAACTTACACAACATCTCTGCTTTAAAAGCTGGAACTCTACACTCTCCTTTTTGAACTGAGAAAGTTCCTCGGATGAGAAGCAAAAGGTCTTCAGCTCAGAATATTAGTTTATATGTTTTTGTTTTTTAACCTTTTATGAAGTTTAACGATTTATTCTATAATGTTCATTTGTACATAAGCTCCTTACAAACCTTACAAATCTAGAACCTAATTTCATCAATAGATTACCTGTCACCAAGGAATTTGACTTTTGTTTCTGTATCGTAAGATTTTGATCTTAGTGAAGTACAGCTATGCTGCTTCTTTATTGTTGTGATTAAAATTTAAAATGTATAACATCCTCACTGACAAATGAGGAAACATGATTTTTGTCAGAAGGGGGAAAGACGGAGGCGAACCCACTACGCAGACTCATAGTAAAAATTAAAGAAAACAATTTATTTAACTTAAATAAACAAACAAAAAGCTGGCGTGGCAGCAAAACTAACATTAACAAAATACAAAAACAAGGGACAGGGCATGACAAGACAAGCAGACAAACGGAATGATCCAGTGGTGTGTGGGAGAAATGACCGGGTTTTTAATCAGGAGGTGATTGGAAAGTGGGCACAGGTGAAGCAATAACAAGACTAGAGACAGGTGTAGATGGGCGTGGCAGGAAGGCAAAAGAGTGACTGGGGAGGAGTGAATAGTGACAGCAAACATGAACAGGAAAAACTAAACAAAAACAATAACTCAAACAGAAACAAGATAATAATAAAAACAACAAACTGAAAACACCAAAACTATGACAGATTTTACTTTTATTAGACAAACAGATGAGCCAAACTCAGTAGAGAACAAGAGCTGCATCATTGTTTCACAGCTTAATGCATTGTGTTTGTTCAAATGATGATTGTTCAAATGTATGGGCTGGAAAGGGCAAACATGTCTTTAAAATGGGGACTATAAGTCATAATAGAGGACATCCAGGAGTAAAACAATGCCAAGGAACATCTTCATGTAATTCTTAAACTGACAAAAGAGAATGATGTCCATGAGTAAAACATATAACTTCCTGTTCACAGTGGGTGGGGCTAAGAAAATGACATAATATTGACATGAAGTGGTGTTGAGTACTGGACTTTGATCGAACAGGCGGAGATCAAATGTTCTATGTGTGAGTTAGAACAATTTTGTTTTGTGAGATGTCAAAGTTTGAGATGTAGCCCTGCCCATACACTATGATGAAAACTCAAGCTCTTGATAACTTTAAATGCCTGAAGCTTTAACAATTTAAAGTTTGAAGCCAATACTTAAAAATATCTAAAGGGAGTTTGTTCAAATGTAATTGTTAGAAATGGCAAATGTGGCATCGAAATGATAACTTTAAACCAAAATGGTTTGCTCCCTGTTTAGTTTACAACATTAGACCAAGAGGCTTACTTTGTAGTCCTTAGTGGTAATAATAGGTGTACCAAATTTCATACTTGTACACGAAAGTAAAAGATTAGCAAAGGGTTGTTTGACATTTTCTAGGGATGTGCTGTTTATCTCTTTCGTCATGCCCACATAATTTGTGTATGTGCATATGTTCAGTTCAGGAAAAAGATGATTCTTTTGTATTTTGATCCAGACTGGATGATATATGTGGAAGTTACACCAACAGTTAGTGTCATAATGAGATATTCAAACTTCCCTCACTGCCACAACTACATCTTCCATCAAGAAATCAAGGTTTTTAGTACCATGCAACATTCACATGTTGTCTGTTATCTTTCACAGGTTTAAGTTGATATGGTAAAGCTAATCAGAGAATGACATCTGTTAGAAAATTTCCTGTTAGTGGGGCGAAACCAATGGAAGACTATTGACATGTAGATGTGTTGAGTGCCACACTTTGATATTATATTTGTACTCTGATGCAAATCAGACATTTTATGGTGAGGTTTTAACAATTTTTTTTTTCAAATTTGTGTTTCATGGCAGACAAATCTTGACATTTAATAACTTTTTTAAAAGTCAATTGAAATAAAATATTTAAAATAATGGGTTTTCATGTTTCTTTTATTTAAACACTATCATAAAATACTCCAGTTGTCATATATGTCTGTGTTTTGGTTCTGTTAGGATTTGGGTTTTGTTTTGTATGGTTTTGCTTGTCTTGTTGTTATGTCTGTTTCTTCATTCTCTCCTTACCCTCAGTCTGTTTCTGCTTTTCTGCCACGCCCACCTCCACCTGCCTTCACTTGTAATCACTCACCTGTGCCCACTTCTCATAATTATTCCTCTGTCTTTAAAACCGGGTCAGTTTCTCCATTCCCTCGCCGGTTCATTCTCTCAGGTATGTCCATGTATTGTTGCTGTCATTCGTCTCACGTTTCATGTTGCCTTGCCTTGTTTCGCCTTGCCTCGCCCTTATCTGCGTTTTGGATTTTTGTTATAGTCGTTTTGCTGCCACGTCAGCTTTTGTTTTCAGTTTAGTTATTTAAAAAATAAATCTTTTTATTTATTAATAATGAGTCCACGTATTAGGTTTGCCATGCTCACCTCCAGTCGTGACACCAGTGGTCAATTTCTCTGACTTAAAATGTTAACGATGGGCACAACCACGGTTGCTAATCCGACATGTGATGGTTCTTCTCTTGAAGGTTTCTACTTCAGGTGGTCCTCATTAAAATGTTAACTGTGCAGTCAGTCACCAGGAGCTAAACTGGCCACATCCATAAAAAATGATTGTCCTTTGAGAAGCTGATGAATGACACAACTATTGTAGTTTTGGGTCAGTTTACACAATTAATTGCAACCATTTTCACCTGCACACTATCCTTATTTGCTACTTGCTCTCTCTGCTCCTGGTGGAATGCGGACGTGTTTCTTTTCTCTCTGTCTCTGGAATTTGGCTGTTTGCATTCGCCATGAGAGGTATCAGCAAGACTTTCAAGGCAGAAAGAAAGACAATGTCTGCCTGACCCAAAACAATTATTGTTTTGTAAATTCTGGCTTCCCTGACGCTGGCCTTGGCCAGCTCTGCCCCCCCCTCCTGCCTAAGGACATCTGTGGATCTGCTCTGGGCTGGCTGATAATCATTCCATCACATTATCAAAGACAATGGCCTCTGTGACATGATTCATGGACCTCTCTACAAACACACGCACACGCACACACACACATACAACATGCACCATATTGTCTTTCACCGCCTCTACACAAACACACACACTTTCCGCTGTTTCTGAGTCATCTCTGTCATCCCACTCTCATTCCACTCCCTCCCTCCCCTCCCTTAGTTAGTAATTCTAATTTTGGCTGATTAGAGGGCCTTCTGGTACTATTAGAAAGTTTGTTTGTTTTTTTGTACCGTTAGTTTAGTATTGTCATGTTTTAGCTTATTCAGCCTTTCTGTACTATTAGTTTAGTTCCTGTACATTTAGTTTAGTTCCTGTACATTTACTTGATTTTAGTTTATCTTACTTTTACTTTTATTTTAGAAATAAACTAATAACATCTAAGAGTTATTTTTAGGTAACAGGACAGAACATTGAGATTGACCTCCTCAGTCATAGTTAAAATATGATCAAATATGCAACAAAAAAAGAGAGGGAACTTACTTTCGGTCTTCTCATGGCCTTCAGAAGATCCAACTGATGCAACTTCCCGTTGAACATGTGACTTGTAGGATGTTCCAAATTTTTATATGGGGTAATGTGTTACGGTAAAAGGACTGAGTGAAAACTTAGGGACACAATTGAAATGTGTATTTTGATTAAAATATTATAGATGCATAAAGCATAGATGGGATTTGGAGTCACACAAAAATTTCGAATCTGCTGGAGAATATAAGGTTGCCAGCCCTTCCTCGCCTGAGTGTTAACCAACCATGATACTCTGAGCCTCTTTCTCTGAGTTTCTCAAGGAATATTAGTTTCCTTATGTCTTTGATCTCCTTGCACTTACCCTTTTGTGTTTCTTCAAAGGTTACCTCCCGTGGCCTCCTGGATCCAGTTCCTCGTACAACTGTTTCCGTCCCATGTCTCCAAACTCCATGCAAGATCATTGGTTCTCTTTCCACAGCTGGCAAACATTTGCTCCTCTTCCTCACCGATGGCTCTGCGAGTCCTGTCCACCCTCCATCTGTCACCATTCAACAACTCCCTCCAGATCCATCGAAGGTTCACATTTACTCTTTAAAGTGCTCGCCTGGATACCACACACAGACCTAAAAGCACCAAACTCCCCTCACTTCTCCCTGGCGGACTCTTCATTCCCACCTCCATCAGTAAGTTCATCCATTCACATCCTTTTCCTTATTCAGATTTCAAGAACTCATCTTTCCCCAAAATGTTGTTACAGTGTTCCTGTTTTTTCATCTGTTTTCAGCTTTTAAAGACAAAGGCTCTTTTTTTCCCCTTTTTTGTACAATAAACATTATTGATTTGATCATCTGCTTCCTGATAGTTTCTGCATATGGGTCAAACAATTACCAAAAACCATGGCAGTGGGAAGATTATGTCATAGTCTACAGGATGAAAAAGAGGTATGATTAAATAAGTTCAACTTCTTCATGCCCCTTTGCAGTGACCAAGTGACCAACTAAGTGGTCTATTTGTGGGTAATTGTGTATGTGTGATACATAATTGGGTGTTGCATTTACACTTAGGAATATGTATGTTTTACCTTTGTTTTGTCTTTGTTTCTCTCTTGGTGGAACACACACACATCCAACTCCTCCCACAAATCTCATCTCCTCCTCCAACACTTTCCAGCTGATCCATAGGGGATATATTTGACAGAAAATATACAGAAGCAATTAGTAGTCTGTTAGCTGTTTCATGGGGACCTTAACTAAAACTGAAATGAGCAAATAGTAAGGAAATGTCAGTACTGCCTCAAAGGTCAGCACTGACTGTGCATATTTACTTAAAATAACCTGCTCTAATTGCTTTGATGTTGATGCCTACAAAAGTATTAGAAATTTCTGCTGCAAACATCAATACAAACAATACTTACTTTAATTTTTCAAAATATTTTCATTAAGGCAATAAAACTGGTATTGATATGAATTTAATACGGTTTGTCACATGGAATGTACATAGAATTAGAAATAATAGTAAAAAGCACAAAATCATAGATCAACTAAAAAAACTTAAAGCAGACATTGTCTTACTTCAGGAAACCCACTTATCCAAACCTGATCCGGATTCAAACTATAATTCCAAACAAAGAGGGTTAGTTACCTTAATTAATAGAAGGGTACAGTTTACATGCAAGGAAAGCTTATCTGTTTCAGAAAAGAGATAAGTAATTATTAACATAAACAACAAAGACTGGTGTATTGCTGATGTGTACAGTTCAAATGTGGATGATTCCAACTTTTATCAGTCTTTTTTTCTGCCCTTTCAACTCACACTGATGCAGCACTTGTGGTGGGAGGTGATTTTTACCTCACTCTCAACACAGAGTTAGACAGGCTCAGTAGATCATCTGCACTTCGTAACCTGCAGTCAGTTCATATATTTCAGCACTATATGGAAGATTTGGGTCTGTGCTCACGTCACCCATCAGATAAGGAGTTCACCACTCTTACTCCCTTATAGGCTTCTTTTTAATCAGCAACTCTGTTATGAAGGAGGTATGTGAGGCACAAATTTGTCCTATTTCTATACGTGACCATGCTTCAGTAACTATGATGTTTATGGAAAAAACATCAACGCCACCTGTTAAACCTTGGCAGTTTAACACATTACTTAAAGATGAAGATTTTACCAATTGGATTTATCAAAAAATGTTATGCTATAAATAATACAAGAAGACTTATCAGTCTAAAAGATTATTGCAACATACAAAATAAAACTGGTTTATTTGTTTCTTTAGCTCCAGAGAAGGCTTTTGACATGGTTAACTGGAAATTTCTGTTTGCCACTTTAAATATATTTGGATTTGGACATAACTTTCTGACATGGATCAGATTATTATACAGCTCACCCGATGCTTGTGTAAAAACAAATGACTGGTACCAGGCAGGGATGTCCTCTCTCCCCCTCACTGCTATATTTATTAAACAACTGGTGGCTGCAATTCGTCAATGTAAAAATATTTCTGGAATTCAAACAGCTAATCTCTCCCCAACCATTTCTTTACAGATCAGAAACATCAGGTACCTGGGCATCAATATTTCTAACAGGCTGAATGAGCTGACACAGTTAAATTATGTTCCATTACTCAAATTAATTGAAGGCAAACTCTCCCTCTCTCAATCATAAAATGGGTGTCTGCTATTAAAATGATGGTTCTCCCTAAAAAAAAATACTTTCTCTACAATCCCAGTTAAACCATTCCAGACTTGGTTTAAAAGCTTAGATTCTATCATGTGAAAATTTTTATGGATATCAAAACCACCACGGATCAGTTTAAAAACATTACAAAAGGCAAAATATTTGAAAGAATTGGAACTTCCACATTTTTATAAATACTACCTGGCACATAGATTACAATATATCTTAAAATGGATATGGAAAACTCCTTCATATAGTCTATGGATAGAAATTGAACAAACACTATGTAAGGAAATCTGTATCTCAGATATTCCATCTATCAGCCCTTTAATTAAGCAGCATGGATGTTTTAAAAGCATCAATATCAGTACAACTTTGACAGCCTGGTGGGAATACCTCAAAATGAATAGGTCTTCAATTCTCCCATGCAGAAGAATAGTAGCAAAAGAATAAGTAATTTAGAGAATATATTTTATGGAAGTGATTTTGTAACTTTTTATGTTCTAGAAGATTCATATGGCATTGGCAAACACGAAATCTTCAAATAAAATCTGTTATCCAGTCCAAATTTAAGATTAAACAGAAAAACATAGAACTTCCTCCAGTAATAACTAACCTCCTTTAACTACAAACCCTAAATTTATTCTCAAAAATCTACATAAAACTTTGTGGATTTAACTGTCTCACTTCTTATCAGAAATGAGATGTTGACTTATCTCCTGGTACAGATCCTAACTTCTGGAGTAACATTTGTTTAAATGCTTTTAGAATGACCCAAAATGCCAACCTTCAGCTTATACAATATAAAATCCTGCATAGAATTCACTACACAGAACAAAGGATGTTTCAAATGGGTTTCTCATTTCTCATGAAGACTTATCAACCTTCCTAGAGTACAAAGTTCGAGTCTGCCCCACACTTTGTCTTCTTGAAGACGTCACTAAAGTGGACTTAGAAACATTTCAATGTCACACCCTCCATGCAGTTCGGGGTATCGTAAAAAAAGCGATACTTAAGAACTGGATGAACAAAAAGAGTTTAAATATAACTTTCTTTAAAAATTTGTTATCAGATTTTGTTTCTATGAAGAGAATGTCTGCTTATAAAAAAGAACAAAAGAAGGAATTTGAATTGATTTGGTTTCCAATAATTAAAGAAGTCACTTAGTGGCGTGGAGGGTTTTGGCTTGCTGCCTTGGCATCGGGAGCTGTGACATGGGGTAGTCCTGGTGCCGGTGTAGAGCTGTCTCTGGGCGAACTGGGCAGTGGGTGCTTCCCTGGGATGGCGGTGGGTCTAGCGTGGAAGTGCTGGCAATGGGGTTGGGGTTTTGTGGTTGCCGGTATTGAGGCAGGTTTGGGCCACAGGTCGCTATTGCCCCTTTTACACGGGCCCTAATTCAGAAGTTCGTCTCTACTCCGCTCTACTCTGCTCGACTCTATAAAGAATGCATCGTGTTAACACCAGCCAGTTTGGCCGGTAGCAGAGGAACGCCTCCTCATGTTGCGCTATGAAAACTTGGCGCAAGTTGTGTAAACAACGGAAGCGCTATGGACAACGTTGGCCCTGTGTTGTTGCTGTTTTTTTAAACTTCTGGGGATTCTCCTGAGACTTCAGGAAGAGAGGCGCAGTGGAAGAAATGCTCTGGATGCCGCGATTGTTGCGCGGAGTAGGACAGCTGTTATCCACCGGAGATTTCAGGCTTTACAGCACCTTCAGCTGGGGGACAGACGGCAGAAACTTTGCAGGGTAAGCTAACGCTGTTGTTTATATTCCTACCTTCGCTCTTTATGCTTGCATCTGGTCACACCCACGACCAATGAGTGAACAGGAGCTAAGCTTGCACCACCCATGAAGCAGGGCCGGCCCGGCTGGCCCTACTCCGAAGCAGGGACCAAAGAAGCAGGGCCAACCTCGAAAAAATGCAGATGTAAACGTGCGCAAAGCAAGCCGAGTAGAGTGGAGCCGGGACCTTTAGAGCCCGTGTTTTGAAACACCTGATTCAAATTACTGAGTGATTACCAGGCTTCTGCAGAACTCAAAGACCTGCTGAAGAGCAGGGAAACATCTAAAACATGCAAGACAGTGGCCCTCCAGGACCAGGATTGGACACCACTGCTTTAGTATAGTAAAAAAAATCTAGTGAACAGCGTCTAACTCATATGTTCACTCATTCTCAGCGCTTCTTCTTCATTTCTTTTTTTATTTTTTTATTTTCCTCACTCATGGGGCGGGCGCAGCAGACTATTCAGCCAATCATGGTCGTTGTTCTGAGGCAAATGCATACATGTCACTCGTAGCTCACATTTATTATCCGCAACTTCACCACCAGTCTTCCCTTCTCTATTAATATAACTGAATTCATAACCCTCCAGTTCAAAATCAGCCCCCTTCTCAGAATTAATACAGGTTTCGAAAAACCTGAAAGGCTGATTGAACTGGCTTTGACATACTTTGATGCTGTTAAAGTTTGCATATAAACTTCTGCTGTTGAAATGTATGATGGAAAATGTATTGTCTGCTTTAACTGTCAAGTTGTCATGTTGAGTAGAGTAGTAGCAACAGTTGTTAATAATGTTGTAGAAAAAGTTATTTACCGGATCCAAATCCTCTTCCATGTCTTGACTTTTATATTTTGTATAATAAAATGTTTTCAGTTCCAAATAGTCAGTACTGCTAGATAAATGTGTTAGTGTTGTATCCATAGCTGATTAAGACAAAGTGCTGGCAAATTGTGACATGGTGATTGTGAGTTGTGTGTGATCACCTGAGCTCCTTAGCATCCCACCATGGCATTCATACATATTTATCCAGTTCAGCGATGTCCTGAACGACCAAAACCTTTGCCTCCTCTGGAGTTCCATTCAATTTAATAAATACCTTACAATTCGCTGTCCAAGTTGACTGGATCTTTTTTTGCTTTCTGAGAAACCAGGCTTTTCTGGCGATGTCAGCATTCTTCTTGGTCAGGTGATCATTAATAAAGATCGGGTCCTCTGAAAAATCTGCCTTGTTTTAATCAAGCAATCTTATGATTCCGATTTCTGACTCTCAAAATAATGGCAGGTTTATCATCTTTTCCTCTTTTTGGAAGCGGGTGGCATGCCCACTGAGGCAGAAATGCACATGGTGATGTAAAAAGAGAAGGAGGAAATGTCTAAAGAACAAACGCTTGTATAAGGAAAAGGCAAAAACAAAATATAAACATTACTTGATGACATGCATGTGTAAAAAAAAAAAAAAAGCACAATATAAACATTACTTGATGAAATGCACGTGTAAGGAAAACGCAAAAGCAATATATATATATATATATATATATTTCTGCTTTTATTTTTAATTATGTCAGTTTCGGTCCTCCATATACTTCCACGGTATCACAGTCCACCTCTATCCCCTTGATCCAGAGGAAAGAAGCCACCTGTTTCTCCATGGAGTGAAACACTTCAGTTGATAGTTCACCGGCCGGACCAGGCACTGCTGGCACTGCGCTGGCATACAAACAAGGCTTGACCCGCAGTCCGGTGATGTTTACATCATTCATCCTGTTGTATTGCTCCAAATTGGCCACTCTATTATCCAACACCATGATCCATTTGTCCTTTTCTGCATTAAGAAGTCGCAAACATTTTACCTCTTCTACCAGTCCCAAGATGTTTTTTTTTTTTTTGATGGAGCTGTATTGCTGCCACTTCCTCAGAAAGAAAGTCCAGCGATTTCTTAATATTATCAAGATCCTCAAACGCTTGAATCTTCTTGGGTCCAATTATCTTGTGATTCAACTTTGTTTAGTTTTTTTATTTGTTTAATTTAATTATTTTTAAAATTAAAATAGCTTCAGAGAGCGCACACAGAACAAGCCACATCATTACCACGTATATATGTATTTAAAGTTACATCTTGCCCTTGTCACAACTTAAGTTTGTTTGTGTTATTTTTCTGTATGTGTTTTTATTTTTTGGATACTTGTGTTTTTCCAAGTCTGTGTATATTGCTTATTTTTGCTTCTTGTTTTTTTTTGTTCTGATTAGTGCTTTGTTCTATGTTTTTCCTGTGTCACTATTCAACTCCCCTCAGCTCTGTAATTCTCCGGTTTGCCTGCCATGCCCACATCACCTGTTCCTCGTCCTGTCCCAGCTGTAACCCATTTCCCATTCAGTTTTCCCTCAGTTTCTTTAAAACTGGTCTCTTTTCATTCATGCTTCGCTAGTTCATTCCTTTCCATCTGTTATTTTATGTCCATGCTCCTATGTTTTTTCCACACCACATTTATTGTAAGTTTCTTGTTACTTTGTTTTTTGCTGCTACGTCAGCGTTTTTATAATTTGTTTGTTGATAAATTCGTTTTTATCTTTATACAAAATGAGTCTGTGTTGTGGGTTCACCATACACATTCATAACAGCCCTATTTGTTCCATATGGGTGGTTCCACTTTCACTTCAAGCTAGGGTCCTCTACCAGAGGCCTAGGAGCTTGAAGGTTCTACGCCACAGGTGTCAAACTCCATTCCTTAAGGGCCGCTGTCCTGCATGTTTTAGATGTGTTCTTGCTTTAAAACATCTGATTTAAATGGATGACTTGTTGCCATGCTCCTGGAGAACTTGATGATCTTAGCCCTGCCATTCTCCACCAAGCGTTTGGTGGAGTCTCCCTCTTTGACTGCAGGACTTCCAGTCCTCCAGTCCTTACTGTACATCCTAGTAAGGTGGATCAGTGAGTCGATGCCACTCTGTGCAGTCATCTTGCTGAGGGGGTTCAGGCCCATGCAGAACAGGAGTGGGGACAAAACATCACCTTGATATATGTCGCATTTGATGCTGACTTTTGCAATTGGCTTTCAATTGGCCTCTACAGTTGTCTTCCACATTCCAATGAAGGCTCTTAATGGTGTCCTGTTGATGATATACAGTTTCAAGTACTCCAGTGTCCATGTGTGGGGCATCGAGTCATAGGCTTTCCTGTAGTCAATCCAGGCAGTGCACAGGTTTATGTGTCTGGTCTTACAGTCTTGAGCTACAGTTCTGTCAACTAGTAGCTGGTGCTTGGCTCCCCTAGTGTTGGTGCCAGTTCCCTTCTGTGCCTCGCTCAGGTATTGACCCATGTTACTATTCATCTTACACACGATGATGCCTGACAGAAGTAGGAATACTTAGCAATGCTGCATTCACATCTTCTAGCAGACTTTCAGAGGGTACTTTGTAGGGATGAGCGACTACACCACTATCCGTATCTGTATCTGTTCAACCATCTAAATTATCTGTATCCGTACCTGCATTCATAGTGGGCGGGGCCAAACCCGGAAATTGGTGTTGTTTAACCGGTGGGACTTAAAGCTGTACTTATTTTAAGTCTGAAATTGATATGGATTGATCAGAAGTTGCTATATGTGTTGTTTATTTCAAAACTATTTACAGAACAGCCTTACTATTGAGATTCAAATCAATGTTTTTGATTACAAAACTTGGAAAACTATTTACAGAATAAACTAAGAAAAAGCAGACAATAAAAAAAAGACGACCGGAGTGGATGCAGTGAATGATGCAACTTGAGCTGTTTTCAGCTCTGTCTTGTCAAATGCATCGTGTATGTAGCACAGCTTTCACTGCAGAGACGTATGTGTGTGTAGGGAAGGGTGGGCGCTCTGTGACTTGCCAATCATAGATCTCGTATGAAACGAGTATCCAGCTCAACCCTAGTACTTTGTTGCTTAGCCTTGGAAAGGGTTGCAGTTCGTAGGTATCTAGCTTGGTCACAATCTTTCTTCTCAGGTCAACTGCCCTCATGTTTAGTTCCTTAAGGTTCAATATCATACCAATTTTATTCATAGGGCACTTTAAACACCCACAGGACCAAAGTGCTGTACACAAATAACAAATATGATGAATCAATAAACAAAGTAATATACAAATATAGCGTAATAATAATAATATTATAGAAATTGTAAAATACTATACAACAAAGTCAACATCTCAGATTGTGTCAAAGGCCAAATATAAGAGAGGGGTCTTAAGAAAGGATTTAAAATCAGGAAGTGAAGAGGCCTGTCTAATGTGCAAGGTAAGGTCATTCCACAGCTTAGTAGCTGCTACAAAAAAGCACGATACCCTCTGAGCTTGAGCTTTGTTTTTGGCACCCTCAGAAGCAACTGCTCAGCTAACCTAAGGGAACGGGAGGGGGTGTAGAGATGAAGCAGCTCAGAGAGGTAGGGCGGGACAAGGCCATTGAGAGCTTTAAAAGCAAATAAAAGGGTTTTAAAATGAATCCTAAAATGTACCAGCACCCAGTGCAGGAAGGCTAAAATAGGGGATATATGGTCAGATTTTTGTATACCTGTTAAGAGATGTGAGGCAGCATTCTGTACCCTCTAAAGCTGGGAGATGCACGAATCACTGACTCCTTTTATTGAGTGCATTAAAGTAATCTAGCCGAATGGTTACAAAGGCATGGATTACTGTTTCAGAATGGTGATGTGAAAGGACAGGTTTTACCTTAGCTAGCTGCCTCAAGTGAAAAAAAGCTGGATTTTGCTACAGCTCTAATATGAATTTCCAATTTTAGTCCAGCATCCATTTTAACACCTAAATTTGTAATAATAGGCTTGATGTACTGGGCCAAGAAGCCAACATCTATCAGGGGATCTTCAATAGAACTACCAAAACCATCACCTCTGTCTTTTTCTCATTGAGTTTTATAAAATTCACAACCATCCAGACTTTAATGTCTTCCAAACGTAAAAACAAAGACCTAAGAGAGATGGAGTCTGTTTTCTTTTGTGAGACATAAATCTAAGTGTCGTCCATGTAGCAATCTCATATTTCTTAAAAATAGAGCCATGAGGGAGGAGGTACAGCATGAAGAGAAGGGGGCCCAGAATTGAGCCATGTGGGATACCACAATATAGTGGAGCAGAGGACATATAGCCATCAAGACAGACACAGAAAGTATGCTTGGACAAATAAGATTTAAACCAATATAGAGCTGTATAGCCAATGCCCACTCACTGTTCCAGGTGAGAAAGTAAAATTCTGTTGCCCACTGTATCAAAGGCAGCTGACAACTCTAACAGCACAAGGACAACACTGTCACCAGAGTCAGTTGCTAAAAATATGCAATCAAAAACTTTTAAAATATCTGACTCTGTGCTGTGAAAAGATTTAAAACCAGACTGTAAAACCTCAAAAATATTTTATTCTTTCAGATAGACCATTAGTTGATTATAGACTACCTTCTCGAGGATTTTTGAAAGAAATGGTAGTTTAGAGATTGGCCTATAATACACCAGAACAGCAGGATCAGACATCAGTTTCTTAATTAGAGGTTGGACAACTGCACGTTTTAAATTTTCAGGAACTAAACCAGAAGGCAGACTACTATTCACAAGAGCAAGGACTGAAGGACCAATAGTGACAAAAATGTCTCTAAATAGTCTAAGCGGAATAACATCATCTGGACAACCTATTGGCTTTAGATGACCAACCACCTCCTGCAAAAACAACAAGGTCACAGGTTCAAAGCTGTGGAAAACAACAGGGGATGATCTGGGACCTGATAGAAGTGACTTTCTCAACAAAAAAGTGCAAAAAGCTTTCATATGCAGCAAGGGAGGGTTCAATAGTTTCTATGTGGCGCATTCAGAACAAAATCAATGGTTTTAAATAAAACAGAAGAATTGTTACAGTTATATACAATTTAACTTGACAAATGTTTTCTTTTAGCATCTTTGACAGTAATGACACCAACTATCCTTTAATATTTGAAGCAACACCTGTAATTTGTCTATCTTCCATTTGCGCTTAGCTCTGCGACAGTCTCTTCTGGCAGCCCAAGTGTCATAATTTAAGTAGGGCTAATGTTTTGCTTTAAGATGTCTAGTTTTTAATGGTGCCACAGAATCCAGAACCGCCTTGCAGGTAGAATAAAACCATTTGCTGAGATCCTCAGTTTTATTTCCCACTGCCTCTGGGATGGTGCAATTTTGGTTGAAAGCAGATGAAAATTGACCAGCAGTGGAAGGTTTAAGAACATAACAGAGCCACGGTGCAACACAGGGTTTTGCTTTTGTAACCACTTTTCTGGTTTGTTAATAAAATTAGATAGTTTAATTTCAAAGTCCAGGTTCAGGAAAAGCCCAGCACCATACTGGATGGATGTATTTAAATCAGGAGCAAAACAAATAAATACAAACAACTGGTTATGCAAACAAATCTGCAAAACAGAAAAAAGAACTTTAGTGAAGTGAAGTGAGATTTATTTATATAGCACTTTTCAGCAACAAGGTGATCCAAAGCTTTAGTTATAAGTTCAACAAAACAAAAAAAAACCAAATATCTTCAAAGGTTAGAATTCATATTTTGTATCAGGTCCATAATTCAGAGTCCACAGTTACTACCAACTCAACAGGCAGGGGTAGTTCTTCAAAAAAAGGTTCTTGTATAAAGGCTAGATCTCCATCAGTGATTCTACAGGAGTATCAAATCATCAAAAAATCTGACCTATAGAGAGGTCAAAAACATTAAACATACATTTGGTTGTACAACATTTCAATTTAATTTACCAAAACAAATGTTTGGTTTACCTCTAGCTATAGCTTCAATCTTGTTTTCCAAAGAAAACCCACAACAATAAATATACTGAGGCTATATTTGTGTCTGTTTGGTTGTTTCTTATTGTCTATTTCTTGGTTGGACCTTGAGTCTGAAATAAAGTTTCAATCATTCAATGATTTGTTTCCACAAAATCATTAAACAGTACAAACCTTGGCTTTCAAAGTGTAAATGGGTCCAAAGCTTGTGTTCTGATGGGCATCTGGTGTGGTTGGTAGCACTGAGCTAACAGATTTAGCTTTTATAACTGGCAGCAAAAAGGAGAGTTTGCAAAATGACTGGTAGAGACAAACCTAAAAAGGCCTGCAGCTGGATTTAGCTAAAGGTGGTTTACAAAGTACTTTCTTTTACAAGGAAAGAAATATATTGAGATTAATAATTCCTTTTACAAGGATGTCCTGGCCAAGATAAGAAACAGCATAATGTGCAAGGTGCAAACATGCCATTACAATTATAGCAAAAGTCTTAATAACAGCAGTAATATTTAAATATTTAATAAGACATGAAATACAATGCAAGTTTAAAAAACATCACAATTTGAGACACCTAAACATTACAGAATGTGACTAAAACCTTATGATACTTTTTTTTTTAAAACTAGATAAAGGAATTAGAGACTCCAACCTCAACTTAAGCTGCAGATCCCTCCATGACTACAGACCGAAATGGGACAAACTCATTCTTCCTGACTCTGTGTGCACAAAGGGTACTTTAAATTGTAGCCAGCTACTGGCCCTGAGACTGTGTTTTCTAGAGTGAAATATATAATAATAAATATATAATATATGAGAATATACCAATGTTTCATCCTTCGATTATTGAGTGAAGTAAATTCAGCAAGGATATATAAAGTACAATGGTGAGTCCTAAAAGATGACCCTGTTATATACCTAAGAGCAGCATGGTAAATGGGGTACATTTAGCTAAGGTAGTGGGGGAGGCAAAACTATAGAATATGTCTGAGAGGTCCATCTGTGATAAAGATAAACTTGTTACAAGCCGCTTATGGGAAGAAATAGAAACATGACAAAATGTGAAAACGTTCAAGAAGTACGAATACTTTTTTAAAGCAATGTACAGCAATAAGTTTGACTTTTAGAAATGGTTTCTTTAAGCCATTTCTGTTCTTTTTATTTCTCTGTTAGTCAGCTTTTTATATTTACAATTTTCTGTCCTCTTCTATTTATTTGAAAGCTAAAGATGATACCCAGTGAAAATGGTATAAATGAATTATAAAATTTGGTTCGGGGGAAGACATTCACACAGAAAAACACACATCCACCATTGTCGGTAATTGCCCTTTTAGCAGTACATTAACACAGGTGGTATTGAAGGAAGGAACTACGGACCTCTGGCTTTTCCAAACAGTCAGATACACATTTATACACTCAATAAACTTTAGGCTTCTGTGTTTACCAAGGGAACAGACAGAGAATGAGAGTGTGGCCAAGCTGGATGATGACTGTAATAAAACTTAATGGTGTGTGTGTGTGTGTGTGAGTGTGTCTATTATATATATATATATATATGTATATATATATATATATATATCAAACTTTCGAGGCAGTTACTGCAATCAAACAACTTCTGTAGCTTTCTCTTAGACTTCTGCGCCTGTCCACAGGTATTTTGGACCATTCCTCTGGTATGAATCTTTTTTTCTTCTTCAAATCTTATAAAAGCGGCTGAGAACAGCTGTGGTACAATGTCAGGACCAAAAAGTCACATGTTAAATTCCCCACCATGCCCATATGTCGCAATGTCCTTGAAAAAGACATCTAAGCTCCTTGGGCACTTAAATAGCTCCCCACTGCTTCATTTCATATCACATGTGTGATATACACAAGTAACATGCAGAGAACACATTTTCCACTTTGGTTAGTTGTTGACTTCTGACTCCAGATCTGAAGGTTGTGTGTTCGAATCACATCAGGGTCACATGGGATGTTGTTATGGGGGGGAATCAACCTTGATTCACTGCCATTCCCTTGTGTTGCAAAGTTGATTCACTGCCATTCCCTTGTGTTGCAAAACATTCTGATAATTCCTCACTGCTCCTGCTGTGCTCAAATAGCTTTCCACTGCTGCGCTTGTGTATATCACATTGGTCAAATGCAGAGAACACATTTTGTCATTGTATGGGTGCATACTATGATGACAACATATTGCACTTTCACTTTACTTTCAAGAAGTGTAAAAATACTCTGTCTCTGCAGATTAAATAATTTGTGTGTGTGGACTTTCATGGTTAACGTTATCCAGAGCAATACCAACAACATGAGCAGAATGACCTTTTAGACAGAACAGTTGCTGGATAGATGAGTAGAGGTAAAAGGGTAGAAAAGGAGGGGTTACTTTATGCTACACTGGCCTCGATGAATGCCTAGCAACCTGAAATAAGCAGTACTAATAGAAGGTACCCACCCAGAATGGTTGACCCAAAATTGGACAGATCATGCAAGACTCCTGGAAAAGGACAAACCCACCCAACTACTTCCCAGCCTTCTGCCTTTGTGCAACACTGAGGCTCCTGTCAGGCATCACATACAGGTGCTGGTCATAAAATTAGAATATCATGAAAAAGTAGATTGATTTCAGTAATTCCATTTAAAAAGTGAAACTTGTATATTATATTCATACATTACATACAAACTCATATATTTCAAATGTTTATTTTGTTTAATTTT
>NC_051441.1:23397707-23436754 GCF_001649575.2 Kryptolebias marmoratus
AAACGAAATAAACATTTGAAATATATGAGTTTGTATGTAATGTATGAATATAATATACAAGTTTCACTTTTTAAATGGAATTACTGAAATCAATCTACTTTTTCATGATATTCTAATTTTATGACCAGCACCTGTATAAGATAAAAGGCCAGATGGGTCAATACCTAAACATTGCACAGAAGGGAACTGGCACTAACATCAGAGGAGCAAAGCACCAGCTACTGGTCAACAGAACCATAGCTTGAGACTGTAAGACCAGACACAAACCTGTTCACTGCCTGGATTGACTACAGGAAAGCTTATGCCACACATATGCATCTTGGAGTGCTTCAAATTGTACAACATCAGCAGGCACTACGAGTCTTGTCAAAAACTAAGTGAAAATGTGAAAGATGTCTTTAGAGGCCAATTTAAAGCCAATTGCATGAAGTCCAGCATATACCAAGGTGATGCTCTGTACCCACTCCTATTATGCATGGTCCTAATCTCCCCATCACAAAAAGTGGCTAAGGTCATTAGTTAACTCCTAAATATGGATGACATCAAGGGGTAGCCGAGATCCCCTGGGTGTTTTGACAACCTTTACTTTGATAAATAAAGCTCATTTGAGCTATTGATCTTCCCACTTCCTGCACACTCCTGTTAGCTTCTTCATCAGAGGACTACAAGCAAGATGGTGTCAGTGTGTTTGCCTGACACGATCCACTTTCATTTCGTTGGTAAGGAATGGATTGTTTTCCTCTGTGCCATGGCACACCTGTCTGATGTTTGTCACTGGCCTGGATGTGCACACTTGGTCATCCCCCACATGCTTCTCTCGGGTCCATCAGCATGGACCTAACCTGCGGAGTTTGAGGACAATACCCCATATTCCTCGTTCTGCCAAACCATGGGCTGTGGCTCCCGCCAGGTTCGGCCTGGTGAATGCCAGATCTCTGGCAAACAAAACTTTCATCCTGAGGGACTTCATCACCTCCAGCAGCCTGGATTTCCTTCGTAGTACCTGGATTGAGAGTGGTGATCCCAGCGCTTTTGTGGAACTTTTACAGCCTGGGTGTTCCTATTTAAGCTCCCCTCAGACTTCCAGACGCGGTGGAGGAACGGCGGTTGTTTATAAGAAGCACTTTAAATGTAAGCCACACGCTGCACTACCTTCACCCTCAAGCTTTGAGGTGACTTTATTTGGGTTGAGTTGTTCTGATCCTGTGTGCTGTCGTCTATTGCCCTCTGAAATATAACAAGGACTTTTTAAGTGACTTTTCAGATTTTTTGTCAGGAATAATGACCGACTATGATTGCGTCCTTGTATTTGAGGATTTTAATATTCATGTTTGTTGTCCTGCAAAGCCTCTGGTGAAGGACTTTTTTTAGCCTCATTGACTCTTTTAATCTCATGCAGTGGGTGACTGTTCCCACACATGAACATGGACACACATTGGACCTTGTCGTCTCTCATGGCTTGTCTGTGACTGATCTTGAAATAGGGGAAAATACTATCTGTGATCATACGCCTGTTTTTTTGTAATGTTGTTCTTGTCCTGTACCACAGTTAAAACTTGCGCTCCTGCTTGTTGCTGTCGAGTTTTTAACCCCTTTACTGCTAGTCAGTTTCCTGCTGCTTTTGAGCAGCTCAGTGACTCTTGAATACAGAGCAATTAAGTTCCTGGTTGGATGTATTCTGCAAGATTATTCTGGACACTATGACCCTTATGGAAATCATGCAGCCTAAAGCCAAAGCTGAGCCAAGGTTTAATGACAAGGCTTATGCTGTCAGACGGGAATGCAGCAGAGCTGAACGGAGATGGAAAAAGGATAAACTGCAGGTTTCATTCCAGATCCTCAAGAACCGCCATTATCAGAACATCGTTATAGATGCTAAAAGGAAACATCTGTCGAACATTATTGTATCCCATCAAAATAGTCCACGTGTGGTGTTTTTAGTGATTGACTGTTCTTAATGTTTCACAACCTGTCTGCTTAGAAGCATGTTCTGAAACGTGTAATGACTTTATGCACTTCTTCATAGATAAGGTGGTTTCTGCAAGAGACCTTGTTTCTGCACTTGCTTGTGACCCTTCTTGTTTGATCCCGTCTACAATATTTTATTATGTTGTTTACAGACCCAATGTGATTTTAGTGGTACCGCATTAAAGTCTTTCAGGTCTTACTTGTCAGACAGAACCATGTCTGTTAATTTAGCTGATTTTCAATCCTCATCCCCTCCTCTACTTTATGGTGTTCCACAGGGCTCGATCCTAGGTCCCTTGCTTTTTTTCTCTTTATTTGCTTCCTCTGGGTTCAATACTCAGAAACCATTGGATCTTCTTTCATTGTTATGCTGACGACATTCAGATATACATGCCACTAAAAAAGGAGCCTTTTCAATTAAGCTTCTACTGTTGTGTCTTGAAGACATTAAAGCCTGGATGACCTGAAACTTCTTACATTTTAATGACAAAAAAACAGAAGTGATGGTTTTTCGTCCCAGTAGCTACTTGGCTTGATTACTGTAATGCTCTACCTTGGAGTCAGACAGTCTTCCCTCAGGCGTCTCCAGTAGGTCCAAAACGCTGCTGCTTGGCTTTTAGCCAGAGTTAGGAAGAGGGAGCACATCACTTCTGTTTTGGGTTCCCTACACTGGCTGCCTGTGCATTTTAGTTCATTTTAAGATTCTTTTATTTGTTTTTAAAAGTTTACATGGTCTTGCCCATCTTACCTTTCTGAGCTGCTTCACCCATACTCTCCCGCTCGTTGCCTCAGGTCAGCTGATCAGCTGCTCCTGGAGGTACCGAGATCTAACTGAAGCTCAGGGGTGACAGAGCTTGTAGTGTTGCAGTTTCCAAATTTTGGAACGATTTTCCGTTACACATTAGAAGTGCAATAAAATAAAACAATAAAATGGAAGTTAATAACAGCGTCATTAAAAAAATATTTAATACTGTGATTTGTTTCACAGAAAGGCATTAGTGTCTGCTGTAAACATTAGTAAGAAAATAATTATCCATGTGATGCTAACAAATAACAACAAAAGCCAATTTCTGCTTTTGAATATTAATGTTACTATCAGCTAGTGTTTGATCGGAAAACAGTAAGACTCAAATGACTTTGCTTTTTAAAGGATCAGAAAGCATTTTCTAGCACCACACATTTTGGAGTCTGACCCACAATTTAAGAAGCAAAACTAACAGATTATGTAATCAGGAGACAGTATAACATTTCTTCAAGAATGTAAAAATTGACCTGTTAACCCAACATTTGTCACCTTGGATAAATCAGTTGGCATCATGTCAGAACTCAGTAAACATGCTGACCCAAAATGGCACATTATTTAACAAATGTCAGTTGTCTGTTAACACAGTTGGCTGATGTTGTCCACTTCTCACAGGGCTCTTCACATAAGCAGCATCTCTCACTTTTGGATAGTTACACAACAAGCATCTGATGAGGGCTCGCTTTCAGGTCAGAAACACAGACGACATCCTAATTTAAGTCATCAATCAGATGTCAGCCTGCAGTGGAAATGCAAACACATTAATGTAGGCTTGAGAGAGATAGTTCACTAAAATTAAAATGAACAGTTTCACAAAATTAAGCCTGCAGGATGAATTGGTCAACATTATTTATTCCAAAGCTGTTGACATTGAATCATCAATGAGGTAAGATCTGTCTGGGGGCTGTGTGAAGACAAATAAAGCACATGTTTGTGAGGATTCCGGTTCTCGGAGTCCGGTCCACTGTGGTCCCTCACTGGAGGGTCTGGAGTGCTAGAGACCTCCACTTGAGGACCCTGGCTCGGGTGAGTGGATGGCAACGGGGGGGAGGACATGTGGGTCAGAATGACGTCTCCTCTCGGTGTTTCGGAGGAACCTGTGAGGATTCCGATTATTGGGATCCGGTTCTGGTTGTGTTTCTGTTGTGGGTTTTTTATGTCTTGTGTGAGGGTTCCGGTTCGGGTTTTTGTTGTTTCTTTTGTGGGTTGTCATGTCTTGGTTTTTGGTTCACCTGTTTTTGATTTCTGTGATTATGTTGGATGTCTGTAAAGTATTTAAGGGCGCTAGGTTTTCAGTTAGTTGTCGGGTCCTCATATGTCTTTTTGAGGTCCTTGTTTATTGAGATGTTTTTGGAATCTGGATGTGGCTATGTTTTTAATTAATCAAGAGAAGTTTTGATTAAAGGAGATTTTTTCCTCACCTGCTGCCTACTGGTCCTCATCTTGCCTTGGAGCCGTAGGTGCGTGTCAGCACCCAGGTTCGTGACAGTAGGACCCGACCTTAACCATGGACCAGGCAGGAGGATTGTTTTTTGATCAGGCGGCGAAGGAGCTTTTTGGTCCCTTCCATGAGGAGTGTGCGAGTTTTTGTGCCACAGTGAGAAGGTACGGTGGAGCGCAAATTGGTCCGAAGGTTGCCTCACCAGATCCTCTGAGGGTCGAGGAGTGTGTTCGGGCTGCTCAGGCCCTTGTGGATGTAGTTGACCGTCTCCGTGGGTTGGAGACGCTCCCCGGAATGAGGGCGTTGATCTGCGAGGCAAGAGGAGAATTTTCATGTTGGTGCTCCTGGCGAAGGACCTTGCTCTTCGCGTCACCATTACCTGTGTCCGAAAGTGCCCGCGGCAGAACCAGAAGTGTCAGCGGCTGAACCAACAGTGTCAGCGGCCGAACCAACAGTGTCAGCGGCCGAACCAACAGTGTCAGCGGCCGAACCAACAGTGTCAGCGGCCGAGCCAACAGTGTCCGCGGCCGAGCCAACAGTGTCCGCGGCCGAACCAACAGTGTCAGCGGCCGAACCAACAGTGTCAGCGGCCGAACCAACAGTGTCAGCGGCCGAATCCAGCGTGTCGGGAATTAGGTTTCGGGGGTCCGGTCGGCCTCCGGGTGGCCTTATCCGGGGCGTTCGTCGGTGGCCCGGCCGGCCTCCGGGTGGCCTTATCCGGGGCGTTTGTCGGTGGCCTGGCCGGCCTCTGAGTGGTGTCTTCCGACATCTTTTCCAGTGGCTCGGGCGGCCTCCGGACAGAACTCTTAGGTTTTTTCGACGGGGGCGAAGTCGGTACTCAGGTCCTGTCCGGGAGTTGCGCCGGTCGCACGGTTAGTTTAAGTGCGGGGTTTTTTGTTTTGTTGTTTTTCATTTTTGCCCTCCATCCATGTTTTGGGTCTGTACCCCCCACCACCCTCCCGTGTTTGTTTTTTTTTTCTGGGGCGTCTTGAAGCCGCCGTAGGGGGAGGGTACTGTGAGGATTCCGGTTCTCGGAGTCCGGTCCACTGTGGTCCCTCACTGGAGGGTCTGGAGTGCTAGAGACCTCCACTTGAGGACCCTGGCCCGGGTAAGTGGATGGCAACGGGGGGGAGGACATGTGGGTCAGAATGACGTCTCCTCTCGGTGTTTCGGAGGAACCTGTGAGGGTTCCGGTTCTTTGGATCCGGTTCGGGTTTTTGTTGTTTCTTTTGTGGGTTGTCATGTCTTGGTTTTTGGTTCACCTGTTTTTGATTTCTGTGATTATGTTGGATGTCTGTAAAGTATTTAAGGGCACTAGGTTTTCAGTTAGTTGTTGGGTCCTCATATGTCTTTTTGAGGTCCTTGTTTATTGAGATGTTTTTGGAATCTGGATATGTTTTTATTAATCAAGAGAAGTTTTGATTAAAGGAGATTTTTTCCTCACCTGCTGCCTACTGGTCCTCATCGTGCCTTGGAGCCGTAGGTGCGTGTCAGCACCCAGGTTCGTGACAATGTTTGTACAGTGCCTACAGAAGGTATCCACTCATTTGGATGTTTTACCCTTTGATTGCTATTATACGTCATGGTAAGAATAAATTGGCCTTTTTTGACCAAAAAAAAAACAAAGTAAAATTAAATTTTTTCAAAGTAATGACAATTAAATAAAACATGTGATTTCAAATAAGTAATTGCATACATATTTATCCCTTTTAAAGTGACTGTCCTAATTCAACACAGAAAGACGATGTCAAGGAATGGATACGAAAGTTTCTCCAAGGCTCTAAACATTCCCAGGAGCTTTCTTAAATCTATCATCAAGAAATGGAAGAAATATGGACATGTCTAAATCTACCAGGCCATCCTCACAAACTAAGTAACCTTGCAAGAAGGAGAATAGTTGAGAGGCCACCAAGACACCTGTAACCACTGTAAAGGATGTACAAGCTTCCGCAGGTGAGACGGGAGAGACTGTGCATACAACACAGTTCTTTTGCAGACAGCATCAGACTGTCCTCCAGGATTTCTTTATATTTTATGGCATTCATTCTATCTTGTATCCTTATAAGCATTCCAAGACCAGCTGCAGAGAAGCACTTAACAGAGAAGACTTCCACATGCCATTTGAAAAACTCTAGTCAAGATTTAATAATAGTTTTCTTCAACAATGGCTTTCTCTTTGGCACTCTCCCATAAAGCTTAGACAAGTCAAGAACCCAGGCAACAGTTGCTGAAAAGGTAAGCCAACTTTGTGGCTCAGTAATATGATGAAGTGATGACATGTGGTCTATTACACCACCCAGTCGCAGGGTTAAACAACAACAAACAGATTAATTACAGATCAATGATGACACACAGCAACTTTGCATGTAGTTACTACATAGAGAATCACTCATTTGAGTTAATTGGTCATATTTTGAAAATGATATGAGGGAGATGTCTGTCACACATTTAATGCATTGCTCTCCATGTCAACACAGCTGTGTTCTGCTCCATGCCTCTTTTGGTTCCACAATACCTGCTTCATTTCTGAAAGCGCACATCTATGTGGAATGGGGCCTTCTTCATTAGTGATTTGTGAATGGTCAGAGGCAGCATAATGACAAAATGGTCTTTGCAGCCATTTTGCAGAAATGTTTTGTGAAAGTATCTCACAAGGCTGTGATTATTGGAGAGTTGGAAACTAGTTGGTGACCAGCATTCATGAGGGAGTGTCCAAAATATCTCAAAACGTTTGCAGGGATTTTCTGTTTACGTACATGATTTGCAGAGGTTCACAGTCGTGTTCTTTCAATTTTGAACATGTTCAAAAACTTTGTGACAAATTTTCTCTCATGATAGTGACAGACAGACTTAAGCATTTAAAATGCTTTTCTGGTGTGTTAGAATTGCATTTTGATAACTGCACAGGAGCTTGATCCCCAAATGTCAAGATCTAAAAACCACACTGTTGAGAAATATTAATTATTTTAAAAAATGGTAACAAAATAATGTGCAGGGTGAGGAATACAGGTTTACAAGCTGGGCAAACAAAAATAAGCCAGGTTTAAAAAATAGGCAAAGCAAAATGCGGCTGCATAGCTTACTGGTCTCAAACACTTGCTGTCTTACACAATTTAGTAAGACTGAGATGGGAAATTCACCTTTTTTCTTGCTCTTATTCTCTTAATTTTGAGTCGGCAGCTAGTCTCCAATAGTCACAACCTTTTACTTGTTGTGCTTGGAAATGCAACTCGATGAAGATGAAAAAAATGCACAATCTATTTCCTTTTTCTTTTGTTGATCTAGAAACTGCATAAATCTAGTGTCTAATTAGAATGATTAGAATATATTTCAATTTTTTTATATACTTTTCAGTTTATAGTCAACAACTTTTGTTTAAATTTGAAATTTACAATAAAAAGGGAAAAACATATGAACAAGCCAGCCAAAAAAAAGTCTTTTTCATGGACAATTAATACTCAAAGAGAAACTGCAGGGGAGATGTCCTGATAAGCCCTACTACTGTACCACACACCACGTACATCGCAAAGCATTTACAGAACAACCCAATGATAGTTTGATAGACAGCGGTTATTATTTTCAGTTGATGATGTCTTTTTCAGAGGAAGAAAAGAACATGCTGGATGAGGAGAAGGACAAATATCTGGTATTTCTCTTGTTAAAAGCTCAGATGGAACAAAGCTGTTGACAAAGGTGGCACTCGATAGGACCAGAGCTGAGCAGGCAAACTTCACAGTAGAAACATTATTTTAAGGTTAAATGAGTCACAAGAAGTTGGACTTAATAAATCTGTGTGGGCATTGATTAGCCTCTCACTCATTCACCCATACAAATGGATATTCTGATGGGTACAATTGCTTACATCAAGTTATGAAAAACTGATGTTGGTGGTCATCTCAGAGTGCTTTACATAACTGAGCAGCCACTGTAAAGCAGTGTACAGCGATGAAATGCGATTTTCCCCACCGGGCTTTTCACTTCGTCCCTGAATCCGCTGTTTGGGTGAGAGGCCAGGGCAAAACAAAAATAAAACAGAAGAGCCAAGGTCTCTCTGGTTTTATTAAAAGTCAAATTACTGTCACTCAGATTCTGACAAGGTCAGGAACCCAAATGGCTGCACAAATTAAGCTTTTTTTTTGGTTTAAAAGATTAGCAGGATTACTGGACTTCTTCTGCTTGACAAAAGTAATGAAATTTGTTAAACCATTTAAATATCATTAACACGTACATCTTCAACATTCATTAGCTTATTTCTGTAAAAGTGAATAATGTGTTAATGAAATTATTTTTTAATTTTTTTTTAAATTGCTTTTGGTTTATTTCAATTGCAAAGGACACAAAGATGAGAAAGGTGAAAAAAGAGATGGAGGAAAAGGTTTGAAGAGAAAAAAGGAAATAGAAGTAGAAGAGAAAAAGAAAAGCATAGAGATAAAACAAGTCAACACCTTTGAAATCTGCCTTTGGACCTGCGGAAAGAGAAAACAAGACAAAGAATCCACAACAACAAAAAGCTTATGAAGTATATTATAATAGTTATAACTTCAATGGAAAGTACACAGAGCCAGGTAATACAAGAGGGTATTTAGTGACAACTGCAGCCCAACTGAAGGTGTATCTGACAGACACCTGAATCTAGATACCTGTGTGTGCGTGTATCTATAAGGTTTCTCACTATGAGTATAAACTTTGGACATTATCTTTGCATTTTTTGTTGAGAGCACATTACTCCTAAATTAATTAACTTTGTATTTATGTTCATTAAAATGTTTGTTGGCTCTAAAATGTCGAAAGAGACAGCAGTTTTCACAGGATGCAACATGTTGTTGTGCCTGATTGTATCAACAGCAGATGTAGTAAAGGTTGAAGGAAGAGTGACAGGAAACATTTAAACACTGATAAAACCCACAGTACTGCTGCTGTCACCGCACATTACACACACACAGACACACACACACAAACATACATACTGGCTTCTCTTTATTGGCTCCCTGTTCATTTTAGAATTGATTTTAAAGTATTATTGTTGACCTGAATGGGCAGGCTCCTGTATATTTGTCTGACCTCCTGCAGCCTTATGTGCCCTCCAGACCCCTTAGATATGATGAAGATTTACTTTTAGTTGCCTGAGGTCCAGGCTGATCCACAGAGGTGATCAGGCTTTTCTAGTTGTAGCTCCTAAGTGTAGAACCAGCTGCCCCTTCACATTAGACAGGCTTCGAGTCTTTGTGATTTTAAGTCCCATCTTAAAACATTTGTACTCACTGGTTTTTAATACAGCTTGAGAAGTGACATTTTGGTTTAATGTTAATACTTTTATTCTATGTCGTATTTTAAATTGTTTTTATTTTTGTTTGTTTTTATGACCTCTTATGTCTGGGATTATCTTTTTACTTTTTGTTTTGTGTGCAGCACTTTGGCCAATGGTATTTGTTTTTGAAATGTGCTATATAAATAAATTTGACTTGATTTGATTTAATTTGACAAAGTAACTGTATATACTAGAAAAGGTTCCAAAAAGGTAAGACAACAAATATACACACATGTACATAGAGAGAGAGAGTGCATTTTGCTGACCTTGTGCAACAAACTCTTATATAGAATAAAACAAGAAGCTTTTAAAGCCCATTTCCTGTCTGAACATCCAGGATCTTTTTTGTGTTTATTCCAATCTTGAAATCATTTATCTGCATCTCCGCTCTGTCAGGATAATATGTCATCCAGACTTTACTGATAACACATATCAGCCAGGAACAACACATCACTCTGATGGACCATGATGTTGACTTGTGTGTGTGCTTATCATTCATTTAACACAATATTGTACCTTTTGTTCTCAAATGTTTTTCTTATATGATGCCACACATTTTTCTTTTCCAGCTAAGTATATCATAGAGATTGGAGCATTTACTAAAATGCAGTGACAGAAAAAAGAAACTCAGCTGTAACTCCTCTTGATGTTTTTATTTTATTGCTTTCAATCTGGGATTTAAATAAATTAACCAAAATAATTAACCAAAAATACTCTTGATTAATAAAGTTAAATAGGGGTGACTGGTTTTAAAATTTTGAAAAATAAATCAAATTGAAAGATGGTGCGTGGGTATGTATTCAGACTTCAGAACTCAACACCTTATGTCCCTACCTTCTGCATCAGACCCAGCATCAAGTCTCTTGAGGACTTTTTGTCCATTCTTCATGACCAAACTGCTGTAGCTCCTTTATGTTGCTTGTGTCCAACAATCTTTAAATTAAACCAGAGATTCTCAGTTTGACTGAGGTTTGGGTTTTTTGGTCTGAGACCTTTAAAGGGCCTTTGACTGGGTCTCCCTAAACCAGAGGAGTGTTGCTTCAGCAGTGTTTAGAGCTGTTGTTCTGCTGGAAAGTGGCTCTCCATCCCAGTCTCAAACTTCTAGAGGGCTCTAGCAAGTTCCCTTCAGGAATTTCTCTGGATTTTGCTACACCACCACCATGCTTCACTGGTGTTCTGGTGTTCTCAGATGAGATTTGCCTCAGTCACAGTGTTGTCCTTGATGTTTAGTCTCATCTAAGTACTGCACCTTTTTCCACATTTGGGGAAAAAATTCCAAATAGTCCAGCTTATTTTTTTTTTTCTTCAATAAATGTTTATTTTTTTCTGCTGCTCTTCCATGAACCCCAGCTCTGCGCAGCTTCTAGTGGTCCAATGAACAGATCTTCTCATCTTCCAGTTCTCTCAGGGTTATCTTTAGCCTCCTAGATGTTTCTCTGATTAATGCTCTCTTCATCAGATCCGTGAGTTTTGGTGCACAACTCTCTCTTAGCATATTTGCTATATATATTTTTTATAACCCAACCCTGAGCTGTACTTCTTCATAGCACTGTCTCTGACTTGTGTGCAGAGATCTTTGGTCTTCAGTCTGTCTCGTGCTTGGTGGTAGACCTTACTACTAGAGGTATTAGATTGCTCTTGATTCTCAAAGATATCAGAACAGATGGATATAGACTGAGATTATATGATGTTTTGGTCAGTCACATGTAGATCTTATTTTACTAATTAGGTGGCTTTTGAATGGAAGGGTAATGCTTCAAAGCAAAGGGGCTGAATACATACAGTAAGCTGAATCTTGTGATGCAACAGGCTGTTTCCTCAATAACCCCTCTACATCTTTTTTCTGACATTACTGGCTTTCAGCCCTTTCTTTCATGGTCTCTGAAGAGAACTGTTTTGGACAGCATTGTACCACGGAGGTTGTTTCGCACGTCGCAGATGCATTGGAACTTTTATAGTCGAGCAGTTAACACAGTTTATGAGAACAAGGAATTTTTTGTGGAATGCTTCATCATTATTCAAGCTTCTCAAGATTTTGATTCAGCTTCAGTCAGAGAGGCAAAGGTTTTTTGTCAAATGGTGGTGGATAAAAAAGTTCTCTTTTTCCTGGAGCTGTTTTATCACATCATGTCTTGTGTTAACACACTTTATGTGCAGCTACAGAAGAGAAATAATGACGCAGAAAATCACAGAAAACGCTGTCAGTTTAACTCAAACATACATAATGATGTGCTTTCTGTGTGCTCGATACATTAATTATGGAGGATCAAGAAGAGGAAGTAAACTAAACTTTCAGAGAGTAGGATAACGAGGAGTGTGACACAGTAATAGCCAATGAGCAAGAGAGGTTTGCTTTCACTGGACACTTGGCTGCAGCTCTGTTGCTTGACAGTGTGCATTTTCCTGAATATGCCAAAAAGTTCCCAGCAGCAGAACTAGAGGAGGCAGTTGATGTATATTCAGTGTTAAGTAAACAACAACTGCTTACTGTCATATGATAACCTTGACATCAGGACAAGCAGCATTGCAATGGCATTGTTTCAGGTCTTTAATAACAACAACCTGTAGAATGTGTTTCTTGTGCAAACGTCACTTTTCTTCTTGGACTGGTTTGAAAAAAGCAGGAGCATGGATCCTAAGACTAATAGGAATGCTTCCAGAGATGGCTATGGCCAGCATTATTCAGACAATGAGCAGCAGAGAAATTTGCATCAAGAAAAATAAAATGCAGAATGATCAGTGCAGAAAAGGAGATCATCTGTTTTTGCCACAAGAACAAGTTTTCAAATGAAATTTCATGTCTAAAAGGTGGAATGAACAATAAAAGAAATAGTTACATTCATAAGCTGAATCCCATTTTGGGAAAATGGCGTGCTAAAAGTTGGTGGGTGACTTAGCAGAGCAGCCACACCAGAAGAAATTAAACATCACACAATTTTGGCCAAATAGTTTTACATATCAGACCAAATTCTTCACCATATACACGAATAGAAAGATCATGGCAGTCACAAACATGTATTGTCCAAACTGCTCCAAAGGAGCACAGGAGCTACTGTAACAATCCGAAAGATTGTGTTACAATGTGTTGCTTGTCAATCATAAATGCTATTCCAGGACATCAACAGTTGGCAGACCTGTCCTTGCACAGAGTCTGTATTAAACCTCCCTTTACATATGTGGGAGGACTCATTAGATATGTGGGAGGACTCATTAAACATTAATCCACCTCTCCTACAAATAACTTTTTTCTAAGGTAAGCAAATGCCAGTGAAACCATTAAAAAGGTACTAATTCAGTCATCTAAGGGGTATGAGAGGTAGTATTAGCAATTAAGACTCTTTTCTAACAGACACACACCCACTCTCTCTTTACCAGTTCCCAGGTTACATAACTGGATGTTGGTGCCATCATGTGGTCGCAAAGCTCTCAACAGAAGATTGTTCCTTTTCCTTTTCCATTTAGTTCTTTATTTTAAGCATTTATACATTTTGCAAATTATGCAAAACCAATTCAAAATAATCTCTACAAATAGAGATTTTAGTAAAACAGCATGTGACAGTATAAGACAGTATATGTGGCACATGCATTAGTCTTTATGTTCCTCATTGTCCTTTCTGATGGGAAATTCCAGTGATGTCCTGTACCAAATGGGCCCTTGACTCTCTTCACTGATTGGCTGCTTGACAATAAGAGCATGGATCTGAAACTGGCCATCATGCATCATGGAACAGGAAAGTCCAGACAGATCCAAGTGAGTGGACAGGTCTATTTTTTGCACAAAGCCCAACTGAGATGAAGCCGAAGAGGAGGTAGAAGAGAAGGATGAGATGAAGAACAGGCTTTCCTCTTCTCCCGCTTGCTTCATGCCCAGTATTGCCAGGCTCTGCCCTTCAGTCTGACAGTGATGACACCTGGAGCATAACCATAAGCATCTAATGTCACCAAGGGATCACGGTTTGTGTTGCTGGCCTGCCAGATGTCTTTATGCCACTCTGTGCTGTCTGTGTCCCTTTTCTAATTTATACCATTCTTCAAACTGGAAAAATTACAAACCTGAATCAGAATCTTGTTGTCTAACCCATCAAAACACCCATCAGAACACAAATCAAAATACCTGTCAGAACACACATCAGAACAAACAAGACACTATGTTAGAACAGCGATCAGAACGCACATGAAAAAAGCAAGAACAACCATCAGAACATCCATCAGAACACACTTAAGAACACACTTAAGAACACTTGTCAAAACAGCTATTAGAAGACCAGTAAGAACTCACCTCAAAACACACATAACACTCATCAAAACACCATTCAGAACACCCGGCAGAACAACTGTCAAAACACCCATAAAAACACATCAGAAACACTGAGCAAATCACCCATCTGAACATGTGTAACAGGGTTTTATTGGAGCAATATTATAAATGTGAAGTTTGTCAAAATTGGTTTATTCATTTATCAAATAAATTTTATTTAGTCATAAAGTTATTTCTTTTATGAATTTAAAGGATAATTTCTTATTTACAAGTGTGGACTGGCAAAATGCAAAGCCTCAAGAGGGAGAGGGCATTTGGATCTGTTTAATTTGTCTCTAATAAATGGTTATGCACCACAGATTGCTCTAATCCATCCATCCATCTTCTTCCGCTTATCTGGGGTCGGGTCACGGGGGTAGCAGCCTAAACAGGGAAACCCAGACTTCCCTCTCCTCAGGCAGTTGGGCAAGTTCCTCCGGGGGAATCCCAAGGCGTTCCCAGGCCAGCAGAGAAACATAGTCCCTCCAGCGTGTCCTGGGTCTTCCTCTGGGGCCTCCTCCCGGTGGGACATGCCCGGAACACCTCACCAGGGAGGCGTCCAGGAGGCATCCTCACCAGATGCCCGAGCCACCTCAACTGGCTCCTCTCGACGTGGAGAAGAAGCAGCTCTACTCTGAGTCCCTCCCGGATGACCGAGCTTCTCACCCTGTCTCTAAGGGAGAGCCCAGACACCCTGCAGAGAAAACTCATTTCAGCCGCTTGTATCCACAATCTTGTTTTTTCGGTCACTACCCAAAGCTTGTGACCATAGATGAGGGTAGGAACGTAGATCGACGGGTAAATCGAGAGCTTCGCTTTTTGACTCAGCTCTCTCTTCACCACGACAGACCGGTGCAGCGCCCGCTTCACTGCAGACGCTGCACCAATCCACCTATCAATCTCCCGCTCCATTTTTCCCTCATGAACAAGACCCCGAGATACTTAAACTCCTCCACTTGGGGCAGGACATCTTTCCCGACCCGGAGAAGGCACTCTACCCTTTTCCGGCTCAAGATCACGGCCTCGGATTTTGGAGACACTGATCCTCATCCCACTCATCGCACTCTGCTGCGAACCTCTCCTGTGAAAGCTGTAGATCACTGCCTGATGAAGCCAATAGGACCACATCATCTGCAAAAGGACACAATCCTAAGGTCACCAAAACGGATCCCCTCAACACCTTGGCTGCGCCTAGAAATTCTGTCCATAAACGTTATGAAAGAATGGGTGACAAAGGGCAACCTTGGCGGAGTCCAACTCTCACTGGAAACGAATCCAACTTACTGCCGGCAATGTGGACCAAGCTCTGACACTGGTCATATAGAGACCTAACAGCCCGTATCAAACTCCCATACTCCCGGAGTACCCCCCACAGGATTCCCCGAGGGACACGGTCGAACACCTTCTCCAAGTCCACAAAACACATGTAGACTGGTTGGGCGAACTCCCATGCACCCTCAAGGACCCTGCTGAGGATATAGAGCTGGTCCAGTGTTCCACGACCAGGACGAAAACCACACTGCTCTTCCTGAATCAGAGGTTCGACTATCCAACGGACCCTCCTCTCCAGAACCCCCGAATAGACTTTACCAGGAAGACTTAAGAGTGTGATCCCTCTGTAGTTGGAACACACTCTTCGGTCCCCCTTTATGAATAAGGGGACCACCACCCCTGTCTGCCAATGCAGAGGAACTGCCCCCGATGTCCACACAATATTGCAGAGTCGAGTTAGCCAACACAACCCTACAACATCCAGAGCTTTAAGGTACTCCGGGTCGAATCTCATCCACCCCTGGAGCCTCGCCACCGAGTTTTTGCCTCAGCAACCACCCGAGCCGCATGCCGCTTGGACTGCCGGTACCTGTTAGCTGCTTCTGGAGTCCCATAGGCCAAGAATGTCCGATAGGACTCCTTCTTCAGCCAGACAGCATCCCTCATGGCCCGTGTCCACCAGCTCCGATAAGCGGCCTCAACAATGGAGGCACAGAACATGGCCCACTCGGGCTCAATGTCCCCCACCTCCCCCGGAACATGTTCAAAGTTCTCCCAGAGGTGGGGGTTAAAGCTCCGCCTAACAGGAGACTCCGCCAGATGTTCCCAACAGACCCTCACAATACGTTTGGGCCTGCCAGGTCTGACTGGCATCCTCCCCCACCATTGGAGTCAACTCACCACCACGTAGTGGTCAGTTGACAGCTCTGCCCCTCTTTTCATCAGAATGTCTGAGACATGCGGCCGCAGATCAGATGAAACAACAACAAAGTGTCAAGAAGGGGGGAGATGAAGGCAAACCTAGAACGCAGACTCATCTTGGAAAAGAAAGAAATTTATTAAAGTAAAAACTCAAAAACAAAGAGCTGGCGTGGCAGCAAAAAACGAACTAAAACAAAATCCAAAAAGACAAGGCAACATAAGGCGAGGCAAGGCAAGGAAAAAACATGACATGAGGACAGAACGGAGTGGAATGACCCAGTGGGGTACGGAGAGACAGAGACCGGTTTTAAAGGCTGAGGGAGAGATGAAGATTGGTTGCAGCTGTGGAGTAGACGAGAAGCAGGTGAGGTGGGCGTGGCAGGCATGAATGGAAAACTACTGGGGAGGTGAATGGTGACAAGACATGAACACAGAAAACCAACAGACAACCAAAGCAAAACAAGAATTACAAAGACACCAAACAAAACACCAAAACTATGACACAAAGTTGATCATTGAACTGTGACCTAGGGTGTCCTGGTGCCAAGAGCACATATGGACACCCTTATGTTTGAACATGGTGTTCGTTATGGACAATCCATGACGAGCACAGAAGTCCAACAACAGAACACCGCTCTGGTTCAGATCAGGTGGGCTGTTCCTCCCAACCACACCCCTCCAGGTCTCACTGTCATTGCCCACGTGAGCGTTGAAGTCCCCCTGCAGAACAAGGGAGTCCTCAGGAGGGGGACCCTCCAATAACCCTTCCAAGGACTCCAAAAAGGGTGGGTAATCTTAACTGCTGTTTGGCGCATAAGCGCAAACAACAGTCAGGACCCGTCCCCCCCACACGTAGGCGGAGGGAGGCTACCCTCTCGTTCACCAGGGTAAACCCCAACGTACAGGCACCAAGATGGGGAGCAACAAGTATGCCCACTCCTGCTCGGCGCCTCTCACCGGGGACAACTCCAGAGTGGAAGAGTGTCCAACCTCTCTCAAGGAGACTCGTTCCAGAGCCAGAGCCGTGCGTTGAGATGAGTCTGACTATTTCTAGCCGGAACCTGTCAACCTCACACACCAGCTCAGGCTCCTTTCCCACCAGAGAGGTGACATTCCACGTCCCGAGAGCCAGCTTCTGTAGCCGAGGATCAGACCGCCAAGGTCCCCGCCTTCGGCCACCACCCATCTCACATTGCACCCGACCCCTTTGGCCCCTCCCATAGGTGGTGAGCCCATGGGAAGGGGGCCCCATGTCACCTCTTCGGGCTGTGCCCGGCCGGGCTCCATGGGTGAAAGCCCGGCCACCAGGCGCTCGCCAACGTGCCCCACCTCCAGGCCTGGCTCCAGAGTGGGCCCCGGTGACCTGCATCTGGGCAAGGGAACACTGTGTCTAATATTTTTAATCATCATAAGGGGTCTTTGGACTGCATTTTGTCTGATCCCTCACCTAATAGTTAAACCTATACTTAAAAAAACTGATATTGATTCAGGAGTTCAGGTCAATTATAGACTTATATCTAATTTCCCAGTCATCTAAAAAATTCTTGAGAAAATAGTTGCAAATCAATTGAGTGAACATCCTTTCAATTAAGCAGCATGGCATCAATATCAGTACAACTAAATATAAATAAATAAAAGGACTTAACTTTTCAACATGGAGTAGCAAAGGAATAGGTCATTTACAGAATATATTTAATGGAAGAGATTTCATGCTCTTTAATGTTTCAGAAGACTTGTATGCCTTTGTCAAACATAAAATCTTTGAATGTTACCAAATAAAATCTATTATTCAGTCCAAATTTAAGATTAAACAGAAAAACATAGAACTTCCTCCAGTAATAACTAGTCTTCCTTAAATTACAACCCCCAAAGTTATTTTTAAAAGAACTTACATAAAACTTTCAGAAGCAGATTTAACAATCTCATTCTGTATAAGTAAATGGGATGTTGACTTATCTACTGGTACAGATCCTAACTTTTGGAGCTAAATTTGTTTAAATGCTTTTAGAATGACCCAAAATTTCAACCTTCAGCTTATACAATTTAACATCTGTCATAGAATTCACGACACAGGACAAAGGATGTTCCAGATGAGTTTCTCACTTACTAACACCTGCCCAAAATGCAAGGAACAATCTACATGCTCTTTCGTGCTGTCCATCTGTGTATAGCTTTTGGTTAAAGGTTTGTGAAGACCTATCAACATGCCTAGAGCACAGAGTTCCAGTCTGTCCCTCACTTTGTCTTCTTGGTGACATCACAAAAGTGGACTTGGAAATATTTCGGTGTCACACCCTCCTTGCAGTTTTAGGTATCACAAAAAAAGCAAAACTTAAGAACTGGAAGAACAAAAAATGTTTAAATATAACTTTTAAAAAAATTTGTTATCAGATTTTGTTTCCATGGAGAGAATGTCTGCTTGTAAGAAAAAAACAACAAAAGGAATTTGAATTGATTTGGTCTCCAATAATTAGACCCATCACTTAGTAGTGTGAAGGGTGTGGGTTTGCTGCCTTGGCATCAGGGGCTGTGCTGTCCCTGGGCAGACTGGACATTGGGTACTTCCCTGGGTGGCAGTGGGTCTAGCATGGAGGTGTCAGCGGTGGGGTCGGGCTTATGCGGCTTTCGGCATCAAGGCGGGGTTAGGCCATGTGCTGCTATGCCCTCCAGGGCTGCGATGGCAGGGATCTGTGGGTCTGGGGGTTGAGGGCAGGAGTGTTGGGGTTTGAGCTACCCAGGAAAGCCTGGGTTATTTCCAGCTTGACAAAGGGGGGTTAGAGGCTGGAGGCATCTGGGGGGCCTGTTTGGTGCATTCTATCTGCCGTGGTGCACTGGTGCCTGCCCGGTGTGTTGGGGGCTCTGGGGGGCTGTCAGAGTTTTCATTTATTTAACCTGCTAAGAAAAAATCACACCGGAGAGGCTCGTTGTCTTTTTGTGAAGGCCTTCGCAAAGAGGAGAAATTCCACAACAGCTCCTAATGGCGTGCTGTCCAGGAAGTTCTGCCCCTCCACTTGGGCTTTCTCTTTATTTAAAAGAAGAAGAAATAAGAAGAAAAAGGGGTTGATCTGAGCAAGCCAAGGCCAGTTCTGATCATAGCAAAAACACATAACACATCACTGTTTGGGAGAGCCAGATGGTGTGGCGCCCGCCGTCTGACCTTGGTCTCTCACGTAGGCAGTGTTACACATGAGAACAAAGGCTGATAATGTAAAAACCCTAACAGGGGCCTTCTCCTGCTTTGTGCTGGGTGGTTTCAGGTGCCGGGCCATTAAGGGATTGGGTCCTGGGCTTGGGAGGTGGTGGCGTGGCTGAGTTGGGGGGGCTGGTGCCCTGCATCTCGCTCCAGCTGCGTACTCTGACCCTCCCACCTAAAAGGTAAGCAGTTGCTATTGGTGGAGAGAGCTGGCTATGAAAAGCAAAAACCAATCAAAAGTGTGTTTTGTACTTTGGCTGACCAAGAACAAACAGATGTGTGAAAATATTGTTCCTGTGTGTGGTGTTTTTGGAGTATGTGTGTGGTTACTTCCTGGTGGGCCGTCTTTGATGGGTGATTGGCAGCTCTTCACCACTCCCTCCGCAGCTGTAGCGGATCAGGCTCGTCAGGCGTCCATGGGTACTTAGGGCCGTGGTGGGAACCAGACCAGCGCTGGAGCATTGTTTTTACCAAGTGGTAATGTGCCAAGCCCTCATGTTAATCTCTGTCTTTTGTGAAACCTTTTTGAGAAACTCGTGTCTGTTTTTTGCTCTACACCTGCCTAGGATTACCTGCCTGTTTCTGGAGCCAGTCACGAAGCTAAGTACTCACCTGTTTACCTGTGCCTGTCTGCCAACGTTGCTGCCACCACCTGTAAAGAAAGGATTCACCTATCACCAACTGGAATTACCACCAAACCACCACTGGAAATAGTACTCACCTCATCGTCTCCTCTCCGTGCTGTGGATTACGCCTCCCTCCGTAAGCTCCCTCTCTTGGACCAAATCATTACTCGTATCTTATGTTTACTTCCTGAAAAGACTCTCAGACTCACAACATCCTCTGCTTCCGGTTCCTGTTCGTCCTCGCACATTAATATCACTGTAAATAAAATCACTTCCGTTACTTTTGCCTCTGTGTCTGTCTATCGCCGAACTGCTCAAATTAGAAAAAGCCCAGATCCTGACACTGTGGTTATGTTTTGACTATAATTATTTTCTGTATCTTCAGTGAGATTTATTTGCATCACATGAGAAATTGGTTAAATGCGAGAGAATTTGCAACTGAGTTAGTCTCAATATAAGTGCTTCCTTATCAACAACATCATTCAAAAATGGGCATGCCATTGTAAAGGATAAATTTGGAGCTACTTATATGGCTTGACTTGATTGACAATAACTTTGCTTCTTTATCTGTCATTTCTCTAATCCCCTCAACACATGACATAATCTTTTAAAGACCTTTCTGTCAAACTTAAAACAACAGCGGTTTTCAGAAACATAATTGAACAGTAACAATGCTCACATGGATAATTAGAAAATTGATAATGTCAAAATGAATCAGTGGTATATTATTGCAGGCTGATTAAAAAAAAGTCCAACCAGACAAACAGAACACATTGGTTTCTGATCGACGTGACCGCTGACTGAACAGGTAATGCACCAGGCTTAACGAAGCCTGGCTGTTAGCCTCGTCTGGAGCAGGCTAGCTGCATAGGATAAATTGCCATGGTAACGTATGTGCTACTGCTTTTGTGAAACCGAAGTGAGGCTTAGTTCATCCAGGATATCTGGAAATCCTGGCTTAATCCGCTATCCTGGTTTTGTGAAACAGCCCTCAGAGATGGTGAAACAAAGTATTAAAGGCAGTGTTTTTCCTCATGATTTCATCATTTCTTTACTCTACTTTTTTGAAAAAAGCAATTGTGAGTGACTACAACAATTATATATTTTTATGTTTTATAGTTTGTTGTCAAGTGTGGTAGAGAGTGAGGCGAACCCAACTCACAGATTCATATCGAAAGCTCTAAGAAAAACTAATTTATTTAAAATAAAAAAAAGAAAAACAAAGGCTGAAGAGGCAGCAAATCAAAACGAAGTACAAAACACTAACAAAATCCAAGGCTGTAAAAAACACGAGGGTGAAACATGTGGCTAACTAGACAGCGCATGACAATGGATCAGTGAGAAACTGGAGGAGATGACCAGGTTTTAAAACAGGGGTGTCCAGTCCTGGTCCTGGAGGGCCTGTTTTAGATGTTTCTCTGCTTTGACACACCTGATTTGAATGACTGGGTGATTAACAGGCTTCGGCAGACCTTGAAAAAAACATGGTGCATCTAAAACATGCAGGATAGCAGCCCTCCAGGACCAGGCTTGGACACCACTGTTTTAAAGGCTGCAGGAAATTAGGAGAAGTGAGCACAGGTGAATGATTACAAACCTGGGGCAGGTGAAGATGGGTGTGGCAGGCAAACAAGTGATAAACTGAGGACAAGTGAATGATGACAGGAATACAAAAGACACAAGGAGCAAAAACAAAACTAAACATGATGACAACCAAATAGCAAAAATAAAAGAAACAAACAGATCAAACCCAAATCCAAACAGAAACATGAAAAAACAATAACCCTAAATACAAAAAGAATCCAAATCCTGTGGCATGTTTGTGATTTTTTTAATTTTTTTTTTACAAAATTAAACAACTGAAAGAATAATTTGTGTCAGGGATTATAAGAGTGATATTATCAAGGAGAATGCAAAAACTGGACATTTACCAAACAACCATATACAGGCCCATGTTGGAAAAGATATAAAAACAGGAGGAATCAGTATGAAGTTTTGCTACTTTGAGCTTTTAGCTAGCATTTTGCTTTTTTAGCTTTAGCTACAATTCAAATCGACAAGAAAATACCACTAGAGTTTAATTTTTTGGCTTCCCGAAAGATAAAAACCTTCTCAGATTTGGATCCACAAACTTCAATGTGAGAAATACTGTTAGAACTCGATTAGAACCATTTCAAAGGGAAGTACTGTTTCAACCCTCATTAATGTGGTGGACGTTTTGCCATCAGCAATCTTAACTAATTTTTATTTTAAAAGAAAGGCAAATGGAGAGGAGGACATCACTACAGAGATGGAGAGGAGAAACAGGAACTTTTACTTTAAAAGTTGTTACGTGAACACATGCTTTCATTAAAAGGTATGAGCTGCTTACCGCTACTCTCAAGTGCGCTCATGTTTTTTATGAGTAAGCATACGGTTAGTATCAAGTTAGCACTGGGTTAGCTTTGAGTTAGCAACGTTAGCTCTCTCCTGCTGTCTTTATATTAACTTACAGTGTTGTGTACTGATGTCATGACAATGATCTGGGGGTAATCGGTTCTCACCAATCCATGTTCCCAACTTGGTCATTATGTGTGTTGTTTTGTCGGCCATGACAGTCCTGGTGATTATCAGAATCTAAATCTGAAAAGTTTTAATCTGATTACGGAAATCCAGCTGTCAGTTCAGGTTCATAGTGGTATGGTTGTATGTTCAATACTCCCACAAAGTCTTCTAGCATTTCTTCGTATTCAAAAAAGGCTTTCTCTTCCATTTTCACTTGTAAACAACCAGACAGTAGCGGTATTCTTGTCCGGCCGGGACACAGTGCACATCATGAAGCCATGACAGCAACTCCGTCCCACAAATCACCCACTTTGGAAATTATTGACTTAAACCCTAAACACAGTTTATTTTAGTTTTAGGTCAGAAAAATGGGTCCTTGGAATGTTGTTGGATGTGTTTGACTACACAACGTGTGAAATGTCAATTATTTGAGATTTAATTTTAGTTCACCTTTATCTACTAAAGGTAGTTCACCTTTAACTACTTTTGGCAAATGTTTGGCTTTTATGATCTTTTAGATACTGTTCTGCTTCTTTTAGCTTTAACAATTCAGTTTTAGCTTTGTCAGCAAATTTCAGCAAGACCAATGCATTACGAACTGCCAGCCGGTCGAGAGATGGTCGTTCTTCCAAAGCCTGGTTCTAGTTCTACTGTAGGTTTCTTCCTGTTAAAAGGAAATCCTTCCTTTCCACTGTTACCTCTATGCTGCCCAGCATGGCAGATGGTGTTAAAAGACTAATTGACACAGTCTGCTGGCTTCTTCCTTAGACAGCTTTACCCAACTGGCATTTCATAATGTACTGTATGTATTAGTATTATCATTAGATTGAATTGATTCTAATTAGATTTCAATCTGGATTTGTTTTAGTTGAATTTGTAATTATTTTTATTAGTTATTTTTGCTGTATAGTGGCCTGCAATGACTTTTGTTGTAAACTGGTGTTATATGAATGAACTGAAATGGAGTAAATAATAGTGGGGGACTGCTCATTTTCAAAAAAAAAAAAAAATTGTTTGAAAATAAATTTTGGGGACAAGCTCTCAGTAATGTTTAATTGTGAAAGTAAAATGATTTTCAAAGAAATTATGAAAAACTCAAGGTATTGGAACTGAACAACTGTGCAACCTGAAAAAAACTTCAGGTTGCTGTGAATGATAATTACTGAACTTACATCATGTCAAAGTGTACTTGGGCAAAATACTAAATGTCACATTGCCAGTCATGTCCTCATAAGTGAGTGACTGTAGTGAAAAACTGGTGCATATAAGTATTTTATATTTTTATCAACAAGTGAATAAGAAATACATTGTAAAGGCCTTTGTACAGCCTAATAAAGTGTAGACTAGATACATTTGCTACATGAATCTGCCTCTATAAACATGTAGCCCAAGGACATCTCTGAGGTTATCATGGCTGTTGATTGTTATCTAGCAGCACACAAAAATCAGTCCCAGTCATTAAACTTCATAACTCCCTCAAAGCCATGGTAGGTGAAAGTCTCTAGGTTGGGACTACATGTCTCTTGAGAAAAGCAAGCCATCCTGTTGTTCTCACAGCTGGCCTCAGCACCAGGGTCAAAGTATGCTGAATCTGCAGATCCAATGGATGGGTCCTCATCAAAGTAGTTGTGTGGTCGCAGCAGGACCCCACCCCCATTGCCAACTGTTACAGTGTTGGGGATGTCCTCAGCATGAGGAATATGAAGGAAACCAGTAGTCACCCACACAACAAGGTCCTGCAGACACATAATGCAAATACTTTCAGACAACTCAAATTAGAAGTTTGCATTCTTTGTAAGTTGACATAATTACATCAGTATTTTAGCATGCAGATAACATCAGAACATACTTCATCTTCAATGCTTTCATTGTCTTCAATAAACTTGCTGAAGTCAACAGCTGGAGTCCAAATGTCATTTTGATTATAAAGACTACTGCTGGTTTGCTCGAAGTCCTTGTGCTTGGTGATGGCAACCTTATACCTGGTAAAAGACAGGAGGTGCAGTTATATGTTGTTTTGGATGGTCTGCAGAGGTTAGGCTTTGTTATTGTTAATCAAAGATTTCAACTCAATGCATAGCAAAAAACATGTTCATAAATGTTCTACAAACAAAGGAAAATTAGCACTAACATAATTTGAAAAGCCAATTGATAAGAATATAGTTAGTTATTTTAATTTTAAAATGTGAGTTGAAAGGATGTATAAGTGTTGACAAGAAAAAGCTAGTTTCTTAAATGGATTATGTAACTTTGTGAGCTGTTTTAACTCTGGAGTATCAAGTTCAAACAACAAGTAGTAATTAATTAGACTACTGGCATAACTTAACTATGTGAGTTCTTACAGCATAAAATTGTAAGTTTTCTTGACAAGAGTAATCATTTTTTTGGAAGGAATAATGTTCTACAGTGAGTAATTTCAACTCATAGTATTTGACACGATTTCAGGGTCTTGCCAAACGTGAGTAACCAGATGACGAACAGACACAGCAGACAGTATAAAAGGTAAGTATGTTTATTTAGGATAGGGAGGGGGTAGGGGCAGGATCTGAAAGAGGATAAGTTGTAAATTAGTTTCAAAACGGGTTTGCAGGTTTGTGGCAACAGTACTTAGAATGTTGTGGCTGAGGCTTACGAAGGATGATAGGGAGCAGGCTCGGAGGTGCGGTTCCAGGTGTTCCAAGGTGAGTATATACAAAGTGCAGGTAAGTGGTTTCCAGGTGGTGGTCGGTCGTGGTGGCAACTCCAACAGGTGAGTATTTACACGGTGCGGTTGTGAAGGTTCGGTGGAGACAGACGGGCTCTGAAGAGGATCCCACAGGTGAGTACTGGAGCTGGTTACAGAAGATCCGCTTCACAGGATAACAGGCCAGATCTGACACAGCAAGATTCCCCAGGAAAGTAGTACTTAGGCAGGTGAGCAGTAACAGGATACTGGTGGTACACAAAGACAAACAAAGGGTAAGTAATCTTCAGGAATGCAAAACTTGGTTTCAGACCGAGACTGTTTACCCAAAAGCAAACGATGTTCCAGCGAAGAGCTGCTCTCTGCGACTGCCTTAAGTACCCAGGAGCCTGCTGATGACAACCTGCTGCAGCTGTGCGTGATTAGTGCCACCACCAATTAGAAGAGTAGAGGGAGCTGAACAGGTGGCACAGTGGCAGATGCCACAGTACCACAGCTCCTGGTTGCACCTTTCTGATTGTCCATTGGATTGAGGGTGATAACCAGATGTAAGACTGACCCTGGCTCCCAGTGCGTTGCAGAATGCCTTCCACACTTGCGAGGAGAACTGAGGCCCGCGATCAGAGACAATGTCCAAAGGTATCCCATGATACCGGAAAATATGGGTTACTAGGAGTTGAGCAGTCTTACAATGGCCTGAAGAATGTAATGGGTGCCTGCGGGTCCGGTGCCAGGATCAGTTTGTTGAGCCAGGGTAATGATGTTCTCGATTCCCCATGTGAGGTTACCCATGAAACAGGTAGCAGGTATTACACTTTCCTCTGGCTTGGGGTCCTCAGCTGTGGTAAACTGTCTGGAGAGGGCATCGGGTTTTATGTTCCTGGTACCTGGTCTGTAAGTGATAATGAAATTGAAACGGGCGAAAAATAGAGACCAACGGGCTTGACAGAGATTTAATCACTTAGCGCCCTGCAGGTAAGATAAGTTCTTGTGATCTGTCCAAATTAGAAAAGGTTGTTCAGAACCCTCCAGCCAATGCCTCCATTCTTCGAGAGCTAGTTTTATGGCGAGTAGTTCGCAATCACCAACATCATAGTTCTTCTCTGCTGAGGACAAATGGCGGGAGAAGAAGGCGCATGGATGCATCTTTTTGTCTGTCTCGGACCGCTGTGAGAGCACCGCGCCAACCCCAGTATCAGAGGCATCCACCTCCACTACAAATTGACTCAGGATTGAGAGATGAGTCAAAATGGGCGCCGATGTGAAAAGGTCCTTTAGTTCCTTGAAAGCTCTGTCTGCCTTGGGGGACCAGGAGAAAGTAGTAAGAGTGGACGTGAGTTTGGTAAGAGGTGCTGCGACTCGACTGTAATTTCTAATGAAACGTTGATAAAAATTTGCAAATCCCAAGAACCTTTGGAGGTCCTTACGGTTGGATGTGACAGGCCAGTCTCTAACTGCTCGTATCTTTTCAGGGTCCGAGCGGTAGCACCCCCTCTCAAAGATGTAACCGAGGAATGACACAGAGGAGACATGAAAATCGCACTTCTCGGCCTTGACAAATAACTGGTTTTCCCACAGGCGTTGTAACACTGCGCGTACATGAGACTCGTGCTGTTGTGGATCACTGGAGTAGATTAAAATGTTGTCTAGGTAAACGAAAACGAATTGGTTCAGGAAATCGCGGAGGACATCGTTAATGGGAGCCTGGAAAACTGCAGGAGCATTGGTTAGGCCGGGGGTTGGCAACCCGCGGCTCTAGAGCCACATGCGGCTCTTTGGAGCTGCCCTACCGGCTCCCTGGAGCTTTTACAAAAATGTTTGAAAATGAAAAAAGATGGGGGAGAAAAATATATTTTTTGTTTTAATATATGCCTTTTTTACACGGGCCCTAATTCAGAAGTCCGGCTCTACTCGGCTCGATAAAGAATGCATCGCGTTCACACCGGTCAGTTTGTACGGTAGCAGAGGAACACCTCCTCGTGTTGCGGGAGGCGGGGCCGCAGCGCGGGGGGGTTTGCTACCAAAACTTAGCGCAAGTTGTGTAAACAACGAAAGCGCTATGGACAACGTTGGCCCTGTGTTGTTGCTGTTTTTTAAACTTATGGGGATTCTCCTGAGACTTCAGGAAGTGAGGCGCAGTGAAAGAAATACTCTGGATGCAGCAACTGTTGCGCGGAGTAGGACAGCTGTTATCAGCCGGAGATTTCAGGATTTACAGCACCTTCAGCTGGGGGACAGACGGCAGAAATGTTGCAGGGTAAGCTAACGCTGTTGTTTATATTCCTACCTTCGCTCTTTATGCTTGCATCTGGTCACACCCACGACCAATGAGTGAACAGGAGCTAAGCTTGCGCCACCCACAAAAGCAGGGCCGGCCCGGCTGGCCCTACTCTGAAGCAGCTATATTAGTTATATTAGCCTATCAGACAGGCTAATATAGCTAATATAGATACATACAGCATGTGTTGCCTTCATTATAAGGCTTATATACGGCTTTTAATTTTTTGCGGCTCCAGACATATTTGTTTTTTGTTTTTTTGGTCAAATATGGCTCTTTCAACATTTTGGGTTGCCGGCCCCTGGATTAGGCCAAAAGGCATAACCAAATACTCAAAATGGTCAATGGGTGTTTTGAACGCAGTTTTCCACTCATCACCTTCTTTAATACTAACGAGATGGTAAGCGTTGCGAAGGTCCAACTTGGAAAAAATGTTTGCTGAGTGCAATTGGATATGAACTGAATCAATTAGGGGCAACAAATATTTATTTTTAACAGTGATTTGATTAAGTGCCCGGTAATCGATGCAGGGCCGGAGGGTCTTATCCTTTTTAATAACAAAGAAGAACCCAGCACCTGAAGGAGAGGTAGATGGACGGATTATGCCTGAAGCTAGAGATTCCTCGATATAGGTTCTCATTGCTTCCCTCTCAGGACCTGAGATGTTAAATAATCGACTGGAGGGAAGAGAGGCACCTGCTAGCAAGTCGATCGAGCAATCATAAGGACGATGCGAAGGTAAGGACAAGGCCTTCTGTTTGCTAAACACGAATGCTAAGTCATGATAGCAACAAGGAACCTTGGATAAGTCTACCTTCTCTACAAGTTCAGCAGGACTAACAGTCTGAGAAACTGCCGATCTCAGACAATGTTGCATGCAAAACTTGCTCCAGGACTCGACTCGTCTCTCCCTCCAATTCAAAATAGGACTGTGCTTGAACCCGAAGATTAGCTGAGGAATGGAGGACTCAAAAACAAAAAATTCACAGAACTCATGGTGGTTGCCGGATACTATAATGTGAAGCTCCTTAACCTTACATTTAATCTGAGTTAAGGATTTTCCAGTAACCCCCACAGCAGCACGAGGATTGTCCAACTTAACGGTAGGTAGCCCGAGTTGTTCTACTAGACAGAGAGATGAGATTTAGTTCAGAACCGGAATCGATTAACACGGAAATGGGTAATTTTATTTGTTCAAATATAACTAACCCCGGTAATGACAATAAGGACTCAGGAGAAAAATTATCACTACCCGCCAATATTTCCTGCTCTATTGGCGGGCCGCCCCATTTCCCCATACCGGACAAGTAGCCACCACATGCCCCAATTTGCCGCAATAAATGCAGGCCCCAGTAGCGAAACATCTCTGCCTCTCTTCTGGCGTAAACGAGTTTGTCCTATTTGCATAGGTTCAGGTTCGAAAGTTGTGGTGACTCTGAGGAGCGAGAACCTGAGCCCCAAGGAGTTGTCTCCTTCTGCTTCCGACGTTCCTTGATTCTCTGGTCGATTCTAATCACTAGCGTAATAAGCTCCTCCAGACTACCTGGTTCCTCACGTAGGGCTAACTGATCCTTAATCTGTTTTGACAAGCTATTAATGAAAATACCTCTTAACGCCGCCTCATCCCAACCTGCCTCCTCCGCGGCGATACGGAAATCCACAGGATATGTGGCGACAGCTCTCTCTCCCTGCCAAAGTGCCAACAGCCGTTTAGCAGCTTCCTCCTGTTGCAACGGGTGGTCAAACACTCGTTCAAACTCCTGAATGAAACAGAGAGAAGTTAGTGTGTCGAGGGAGTGAGCGGATAGAAAAGCCTGCGCCATTGCAAAGCCTTACCTTTCAACGCCGAGACGATATATGTGATGCAAGCCGAATCGTAGGGGAACAAGGTAGGTGAGCGAGCAAATTTGAGTTTACACTGAAGAAGAAAACCCTTACAGTGATCGAGGTTTCCTCCAAACATTTCAGACGGGCGAAGGTCGGGTTCGCGAACGGGAATGACGTGATCAGTACGCGACCCGGAAGTGGATGGCAGGAGCGTGTTAGACGGTAACAGCGCCCCAAGATGGTTGTCTATGGAACCAACGCGGTGAGTGACCTAATTCAATGGAGAAGTGGTGTCTTGTGAGATCTGAAAAAGCTGCTGAAGGAGGGTTTTGTGGTGATCCAAGCGGTGGTCATGGTTTATGAGCATGTCTACAGTCTATCCGCCCTCTTGGTTACTCTTTGGCGTTTCTTTGGGCTGGAACATGCTGACACGATTTCAGGGTCTTGCCAAACGTGAGTAACCAGATGACGAACAGACAATATAAAGTGTAAGTATGTTTATTTAGGATAGGGAGGGGGTAGGGGGCAGGATCTGAAAGAGGATAAGTTGTAAATTAGTTTCAAAACGGGTTTGCAGGTTTGTGGCAACAGTACTTAGAATGTTGTGGCTGAGGCTTACGAAGGATGATAGGAAGCAGGCTCGGAGGTGCGGTTCCAGGTGTTCCAAGGTGAGTATATACAAAGTGCAGGTAAGTGGTTTCCAGGTGGTGGTCGGTCGTGGTGGCAACTCCAACAGGTGAGTATTTACACGGTGCGGTTGTGAAGGTTCGGTGGAGACAGACGGGCTCTGAAGAGGATCCCACAGGTGAGTACTGGAGCTGGTTACAGAAGATCCGCTTCACAGGATAACAGGCCAGATCTGACACAGCAAGATTCCCCAGGAAAGTAGTACTTAGGCAGGTGAGCAGTAACAGGATACTGGTGGTACACAAAGACAAGCAAAAGGTAAGTAATCTTCAGGAATGCAAAACTTGGTTTCAGACCGAGACTGTTTACCCAAAAGCAAACGATGTTCCAGCGAAGAGCTGCTCTCTGCGACTGCCTTAAGTACCCAGGAGCCTGCTGATGACGACCTGCTGCAGCTGTGCGTGATTAGTGCCACCACCAATTAGAAGAGTAGAGGGAGCTGAACAGGTGGCACAGTGGCAGACTGACACAGTATTAAGTTAAAATAAGAAATTATTATCAATTGGACAAACTTTTATAACTAAGTTTTTAAAAAGCTGCTTCTAATATCAAGTTTACTTGTGTTTTTAAGGCAGCAATTTAATTTAATTTTTTTAGGTTGAACCACCCAAATAATTTTTACAGTGTATTATTGGGTGCATTGAACAAATCATTTTTATTTTTCGGAATAGGAATTATCTTAGACGCTTTCCACTGTGTCTTGCTTCAGTCTGATTTTTTCTATTTGCATTCTCCTTAGAAAAAAAGTCAGTCACAGTTCAGTCTCTGTTACTAAGATGATCTTATCAAGCTCAAACTCAGCCTCTGTACAATAGTAATTTAGGTAGGCTCAAAGAAATCCTCTGTGTTTCTAAAAAGCTCAGATTTGCAGTTTATCATAGCAGTTAAACCTTTAACCTCCTACTTTATAGTCTAGCCCTCTGGTAATCCTCTAACCAGGCATCAGGACCTGATGACACCTGAATTTCTTTTTAATCAAAGTATATATTCATACCTTCCACTGATAAAAAGCCATGTTTATGCTGTATTATGTCTCTGTAAGCAAAAACAGTCTCATTGAAGCTACAGGAATGAACTGTAATGGACAGGTAATTTCAGTGTTTCTATCAGCTGCTTTGTGGTTTGATAAACATGTTTTTTTTTAATTGGGATGATCTAAACTGAAATGGCAATTAATTCTCTGTAATTATTTAAATATCATGTGTGTTTTATTTTGTAATTGCATATTAAACTGTGAAGCTTTTTACTTAAGAACTCATTTTAGAAAAAAAACAACAAAACATCCTTTTGTCCATTGTGCACCGCAGGAAAGATGCCTTCCTGCTTTAAAGTAGTAACTAACATTAACTCAAAGTAAATTTTAATGACTTACCTTTTACTTGAGTAGATTTTTATACAAGTAACTTTACTTGTACTTAAGTAAAATTTCAACAGAGTAACTATACTTTTACTTCAGTACATCATTTGAGTACTCTTTCCACCTCTGCTATTTATAAAATAAATATAAAGCTTATCATAAGCTGTGATGTAAAGCTGAAAAGCAGAGATAGACAAGAAAAGATGAGTGTTTCAGGTACAGTATGATTTTGTCTCCAAATGTAAGCTTTTTGAAACAGGTGAAGTGTAGAATATTTTAGAGCAGGTGACTGGAGTGAAAAACACTGAACTGCTTAAACACTGTTTCTAGTTTTAAGTTTCTGGAGGACCTGTTTGTAACAAAAGGCACTAAACAGTGAGAAAATATTATTCAAGTTCTCAACTTTGCGCTTAGTTGTTGTGGAGCAGAGGAAGCACCAAGATCATGGTGGTGCGGTTCTTAACAATAAATGTATGGAAAAATCCCATCTTAATCTGCAGAAAACACCCCATCGTAATCTGCACCATTCAGAGTTATTTAAGATTAAGGGTTTTAACAGTTTGTTTATTTATCTCAGATATATACTCACCAGCCACTTTATTAGGTACACCTGTCCAACTGCTCATTAATGCAAATGTCAAATCAGCCAATCACATGGCAGCAACTCAGTGCATTTAGGCATGTAGACATGGCCAAGATGACCTACTGCAGTTCAAACCGAGCATCAGAATGGGGAAGAAAGGTGATTTAAGTGACTTTGAACGTGGCATGGTTGTTGGTGCCAGGCGGGCTGGTCCGAGTATTTCAGAAACTGCTGATCTTCTGGTCTGATGAGACTCGATTTCTGCTGCGACATTCGGATGGTAGGGTCAGAATTTGGTGTCAACAACATGAAAACATGGATCCATTTTGCCTTGTATCAACGGTTCAAGCTGGTGGTGGTGGTACAATGGTGGGAGGGATTTTTTCCTGGCACACTTTGGGCCCATTAGTACTAATTGAGCATCGTGTCAATGCCACAGCCTACCTGAGTATTGTTGCTGACCATGTCCATCCCTTTATGACCACAGTGTACCCATCTTCTGATGGCTACTTCCAGCAGGATAACGCACCATGTCATAAAGCACAAATCATCTCAGACTGGTTTCTTGAACACGACAATGAGTTCACTGTACTCGAACGGCCTCCACAGTCACCAGCTCTCAATCCAATAGAGCACCTTTGGGATGTGGTGGAACAGGAGATTCGCATCATGGATGTGCAGCCGACAAATCTGCAGCAACTGCGTGATGTTATCTTGTCAATATGGACCAGACGCTCTGAGGAATGTTTCCAGTACCTTGTTGAATCTATGCGATAAAGGATTAAGGCAGTTCGGAAGGCAAAAGGGTGTCCAACCTGGTACTAGCAAAGTGTATCTTATAAACTGGCTGGTGAGTGTAAATACAAGCTTGTACTACTGGTTTTTAAGGTCTGTCATATTGGTTGTACTTGGAGAGTTTAGTATTTTCTGAGGTGGTAGTCATTATAAAATGTTTAAGAACCACTGCTGTAGAACATTTTTACCTAATCTATGTAAATGCAACCAAACAGCCAGTCTGTACAAGCAGCAACTATGGTTTCCACAGTAAGAACTAGAGATGGGACATTTGACACTGAGGTTCTGTAGGCTGTTTCACTCTATTGAAGCAGATGATACTTGTATCAAATTTCAGTGCCCATGTAACTAATGACGTTTGAGGCTTCATACATCTTAATGAAACTCTAAAAGTGAGGTAACTAATTCAAGTTGTTGGTGCCGTTTCATTACTTATAAGGAGACTTGAATTGCTAGTTGCTCACCTCTGCCTCATAGCGTTAGTCCTCCAGAAAAAAATCCATAAAAGTACTTCAACAGTGTTAAATTACAATCTTTTCATATAATTGTATTACAATCATGTTGTTTGAATGAAACCTGCATGTTTTTGGTGTGTGGGAGGAAACTGGACTTCTTAGGGAAAACCCATGCATGCATGGGGAGAACATTCAAACTCCACACAGAAATGCCACACCCTACCTGCAACCTGCTTGCTGTGAGCCGACCACTAACCACTTACCGCCCTATCTCCAAAACACTGTTGTTGAGATATCTGTCACTGCTCTTAACAGCACAAACTTATCTTATCAAACTAAACCATCCATCCATCCATCCATCCATCCATCCATCCATCCATCCATCCATCTTCTTTATCCGTTTCTCCTTTCCAGGTCATGGGGAGTTGGTGCCTATCTCCAGCAGTCACTGTGCCAGAGGCAGGGGACACCCTGGACAGTTCGCTAGTCCATTACAGGGCCACATAGAGACAAACGAGATAAACAACCGTTCACACTCTCACTCTAACATGCACGTTTTTAGTCTGTGGGAGGATACCAAAGTGTCTGGACTAAACCCATGTGTGCACAGGGAAAACATGCAAACTCCAACCAGAAAGGCCCATGGTCTTGCTGCCCAACCTTCTTGCTGGAAGGCGATAGCTCTAATCACTATGCCACTATGCCACCCCAATCTAAATCATGTTTCAAGTAACTATAAGTAGTAACAAGACAACACATTTTATTAGTAAATTTACATTTTAAAATTTTAACATTTTCATGTATGGACAATGATTCGCAAAATGAAGACCCAACTGCTTATAACTGGATTTACTGCTTCTGTGCTGGAACTGTAATCAATTTGGAAGTGTGTGGCCTCTATAATCACAACTGTCCAATAGATGTCACTGATAGGGTCTACTTGAGACTTTTTGTGGGTACAATTAAGAATAAGCCTTAGAAGCTTCACAGGGTTTTATCCACTCCTCTCCATGAAAGAGCAACATAGTTGCAAAGGATATGTGTTTTGTATTCATTTATTTTCTATTTTTAACTTTATTTTTGGCTTGTCCTACCTGGCCCAGGACATGGCTCTCTCCTCTGTTTGGCTCTCTGGTAGGTGGTCCCCTGCAAAGCTGAACACCTGCAGTCTGTAGGAACGCTGATGTCCCCACCGATTGGTCTTGTTGCTGGCAATGTGAAGATAGCGAGGTGTCTTGGTGTCATAACGTAGGGCAGCCTCCTGTGGAGGTGTTAGAGCAAGCATAAGTCTCACAGTCAGGATTCCAGGTGTAATGGCTATCTGATAAATAGCTGGGATCAGAGTTGACTGAGATTCATACAGATGAGTCAGGGGTTTTCGGATGATTTTTGCTGCTGTCATTCAACTCTGAAAGTATAACTTTTGCACTAATGGCAAAGATAATAAACGTAACTATTAAAATTCAATAGGGGTCCAAGCCCTCAAAGGAGAGCATGGAGCCCTATTGAAACTGTTCTATTTGATCACTGGTGTCCAAACCCACAAAGGCAAGCATTTCCATGCTTATGCTGGTGTAGATTCTCAGTCATCCAGGCCATGGTAAATTCAAAAAAGGTTAAAAAACAAAAACAACTAGACAGAGTAGAAGTCCAGTTGTTTTTGTTTTTTAACATTTCCATGCTTCCAGTGAAAACTATGAAATCATGATTTTTCATGCAATTTGGAAATTTTCTACAAATACTATCAATTGTGTTAAACTGCTTTTTCTGGCTTTCTCTCTATCATGTTTTCTATAGCTTAGAACCTTTGCACTTTATGAATGTGTAAGTTAAAGCTCTTTTCAACACTTGCCAAAGTTTGGGCATTAAAAATTTGACAATCATATATTTTATAAATAGATTGTTGGAGTGCTCCAAAACTCAGCAAGTGAAATAAGGCATAACTTGAGAATTTGGGGACTCAAATATATCCTAAAATACAAAGTCTTAAAATAAAATACCGAAAGATTTTTTTTGTCCATTAATGCAGCAGCCCCCAACCTTTTTAGCTTCACGGACCGGTTAATTATCAGACAGTATTTTCACAGACCGGCCTTTAAAGGTCAATAAAGACAACAAAATATAATGATAGGACCGGCATGAAAACAGGTATTTTTTTAAAACATAATAAACGTAAATCCAACGTGTACTTGCAAATTTGCCACTCAAGTTAGCTTAGTCTGTAAAAATGCTCCACGTGGTTTGCAATCTGTTGCCAAGTGACTCTAATGATGACGTTGATGGACGGTTGGTGACGAGTTTTACCCAAAATACACTTGGAAACAATATCTGCGATCTACTTGTAAATTTGCGTGTCATAAAGTTAAATGTAAGAGTGAAAAAAAAAGCCAGTCTTGCAGCACAACATTTTATTCAATATTTCACATTTACTACATCGCTAATATAAGTCTAATATATGCCGTCCTCCCAGCCCCCATACAAGCTCCGCCCCTGGCGGTAATATATCACGTGACCTAGATAAGCATTTTGACATGCATCAAAGGTAAGTCATAGACGGATGTAGTGGAGAGAATCTGGTAATTTTTCAAAATAAATGTTGTTCAGACGGATAAACTGTAAGTTAATTATTCTTTCTGTATTCTTTCTACATTGATTGATGCCCATACCAGTAGACAAGAATTCTAATTAGATATTTGGGTACACCTCTGCTTTCTAACTTGCAGAACAATTTTTGATGGTTTACACGATCAAATGCTTTAGAGGCATCAAAAAAACAAATAAATACTGTAGTTCAAAAAAAAGGTAAAAAACAAAAACAACTGGACTTCTATTCTGTAGCTGAAGACGTTTCGCTTCTCATCCGAGGAGCTTTCTCAATTCGGATGAGAAGCGAAACGTCTTCAGCTACAGAATAGAAGTCCAGTTGTTTTTGTTTTTTAACTTTTTTTTTAATTTACCATGGCCTGGATGACTGAGAATCTACACCAGCAAATACTGTAGTGTTATGCAAGTTATACAAATCTAAAATCTCCTTTAGTACAAAAATACACGTCTGTGCCATGTTTGGGTTTAAAACCAAATTGATTATCAGAGGTCAAGAAAAACTCTTTCAGCCTATTTAATAGGATTCTTTCTAAAACTTTTAATAAACTACTAGCTAAAGCTATGGGTCGGTAATTCTCCAAAGAGCTAATCTTACCCGCTTTGTCCTTAATAGCGGGTACCAGTATGACAGATAGCATTGGGTTAGGTAACAGACCATGTACTAGAAAGCCAGTAAAACACATAGAAAGTAATGGACAAAGTTTCTTACTTGCATTTTTCAGATGCTCAGTGGAAATGTTATCCATCCCACAGGCCTTGTTGTCTTTCAGTGTCATAATTGCATTATGTATATCTTGTGGGGATACATTCACATTTTCGTAACTGTGTATGCCGCTCATGACATAAGTGTTACTTTTGACACAGTTAAACAGTGCACTGTAGTGCTCCTGCTATAACTGAGTGATTTCTTTTACATCACTAACACCATCAATTGGTAGTGACGTTTTGCAGTTATTTATTTTTTTAATTTCTTTCCAAAAGTCCTTGACATTATTATTTCCTAACTTCCTAGCAAGAGAGTCAGACCTCATAGTATTTTTATTTCTCCTTATGAATCTTAAAATATATTTAAAATTAGCATTTGCCTTTTTTTTGTACTCAAACAAGGGGCCATGTCTCTGTTTACCTAAATCAGCCCAAGCTTTAAGAGCACTTCTGGCCTCTGCGTGAAGCTCTCTTACGTAGTCGTTCCAGCCTGGCTTGGTACTATGTGAGATGGTTTTATACAATTGCTTGCTTGAGGTAAGGAGGGACTTCACAACATTCTCATACAAAGTATATATATATATATATATATATATATATATCAGCTACCACTGAATAAAACTGATATCACCTTTGTGTTAATTAAAAGTATTGATTTGATTTTTGCTCATTTCTTGTGAGCAGATTTTCACTTCTTTTTTATTACATTTTCTAGCTTGGAAATTTAACTAAAAAGTGAATAAGATATTTGATATTTTCAAATACATATGTAATTAAAACAATTAAGAATAAAAGGAGAACAAAAAAGGTGGACCTGTTCCGTTTTGAGTTGTTTCTCCACCAGTTGAGGTACCATTGCATAGCGGTCAGGCATCCATGGCAAGGATACATTAACAAATTCCATGTCTTTGGTCTGGAACATGTTTTTCACTCCTGCCAACAAAAGAAAAGTAACAATACACTTTACCCATGTTTTCTACATATTTGTACAGTTACCTTAATTTATAAATCCACAAATATCTCTACTAAAGGAACTAAATGATTATATGTAGTGTTAGGTTTAAGGTTAAGTCTCATTCCTGTAAATGTGTTTCAAATTAAACGAAAATGATCAAAGAGCAAAGCTCTGGGACAAAATAAGAGAACATTTTCTCTTTGTATATATCACATTAGCCATTAATATATGTAGGATAGTGTTTCTGTTGTGAGTGTGTGGTTTTTATTTGAACATAATTTTTACTCAGATATTTGTAACTCTAAATCAGAAAAGATGGGGATTTCCCCAGTGCCTGGAAATTGATTTCTTGCACAACACCCTATCTCTTTTTTTTGTCCTGTCATGGCATTTCAGGCATACTATATAGAGAAGATGGCTGTCTATGTGTGCCAGAACAGATTTGCTCTACAAAAAGGATATGTCAAGAAGAAATCCTAATTGCATGATCGACTTTACTGAATCAAGACTAAATCTAACATCAGAGTGGGCAGGCCATATTGTTGTAAAAGTAACCTGTTTTTATGACCTTCAACCATCACGATTATTTGTAATTCGGTGCGTAAAGGTGTGTGTGTGGGAGGAGATACGCTTATGTGTAGCCGAAAGACAGAAAGACTAACTGTGTGAAAAACAAATATATACACACACACACACATAAATAAAAAAATAAGTAAAAAAGTGTGTTCATGTTATGTGGGTGTATATGTGTTAGCAATTTCAGGTCATTTGTTTATGAAAAATACATGGGCTAACGTTAGCTGGGTATTTACATTTAAGTCAACCCACTCATGATTGGATCAACTTAAATGAGTTTTTATTTTGATTCATATTTCACACTAAAGATGGTTTAACTTCACATGTTTGAAGTCACCTTTTTCAGCAAAACCTCCCAAGTATAAATTTCAAGTTAGTTTTTACTTTATACCTACTTTATTAACATAATGAACCTAAAATCACACAAAAACATTTTTAGTTTTTTAACTGTGAAAAGCACAAACATTCATAAGGAAATATTTTCACAACTTAGAATGCAAATATAAACAGTAATATTCATAAACACATCAACAATTTTAGCAAATAAATTTATATACACTATTTTCATAAAAATGCAGATATTTTCTTTGATGTTTTTAAAAATCTTCCATGTCCTTGTCAGTCTATATGTGATTTTTTTTTTCAGATTTTTCCAGATTCTTTACATTTTTCCTTTTCTAAAACAAATAAGACTAACTCATCAACAAAGTCCTCACTGTCTGTCTCAGACTCGCTTTCTGACTTTTAACTTTTCTTTCTGTCTGAGAGGCTCTGACAGTGTGCCCCTCCTGGGGACTCCCTTGTTGTACTGGTGCTTCTCCTGGGGACTCCCTTGTTCTACTGGGGGACTTCAACGCTCACGTGGGCAATGAAAGTGAGACCTGGAGGGGTGTGGTTGGGAGGAACGGCCCCCCTGATCTGAACCCGAACGGTGTTCTGTTGTTGGACTTCTGTGCTCGTCATGGATTGTCCATAATGAACACCATGTTCAAACATAAGGGGGTCCAACGTATTGTGAGGGTCTATTGGGAACGTCTGGCAGAGTCTCCTGTTAGGCGGAGCTTTAACTCCCACCTCCGGGGAAACTTTGAACATGTTCCGGGGGATCCAGGGGACATTGAGTCCGTGCCTCCATTGTTGAGGCGGCTTATCGGAGCTGTGGCCGCAAGG
>NC_051441.1:23438330-23456631 GCF_001649575.2 Kryptolebias marmoratus
GAACGAGATCGCGAATACAAGCGGCTGAAATGAGTTTCCTCCGCAGGGTGTCTGGGCTCTCCCTTAGAGATAGGGTGAGAAGCTCGGTCATCCGGGAGGGACTCAGAGTAGAGCCGCTGCTCCTCCACGTCGAGAGGAGCCAGTTGAGGTGGCTCGGGCATCTGGTAAAGATGCCTCCTGGACGCCTCCCTGGTGAGGTGTTCCGGGCACATCCCACCGGGAGGAGGCCCCAGGGAAGACCCAGGACATGCTGGAGGGACTATGTTTCTCGACTGGCCTGGGAACGCCTTGGGATTCCCCCGGAGGAGGTGGCCCAACTGCCTGAGGAGAGGGAAGTCTGGGTCTCCCTGCTTAGGCTGCTGCCCCCGTGACCCGACCCCGGATAAGCGGAAGACAATGGATGGATGGATGGAGGCTCTAACAGCTGTACCATCTCTGGGACCATCTCCAAACAGAAGCTGGAGCTCCATGTTCAAAAATCACCTCATTAGTTTGACTCAAATGCACTAAAACTAACTAAACTTAATACTGAACACAGTACACTACACCCTAACTATTAAATCCAAACACACTGCACAAATCTCATTACTCAATTGAGTGCTCGCTGTGTGATGAATGTCAGTGTTTTGGGGTTTTGGTTCTTTGTTTGGTGTTTCTTGTTTATCTTGTTTTGGTTTAGTTGTCTTTTGGGTGTCTGTGTCACCATTCACCTCTCCAGCAATTTTCCGGTCATGTCTGCCACATCCACCTCACCCGTTTCTTGTCATGTCCCCAGCTGCAACCCATTGTAATCTCACCCTCTGTCCTTTAAAGCCGGTCTATGTTCATGCACTCATCAGTGGGTTATTCTGTTTTGGTCATGCTTGTTGTCTTCCTGGTTCCTTGCCTTGCCTTGCCTTGCACTTTGGATTTTGTTATTGTTTGTTTTTTAGTGCCACACCAGCCTTTTTTTATATTTCATTTTAATAAATTAGTTTCATTTTAAAAGTTGAGTCTGCATTCTGGGTTCTCCTCTGTCCCCCCCGCCCCCCCCCCCTTCTGACAGAATGACCCAGTCAGCACAGAACCCTGCAGACCTGATCCCCTGTGTTGCTCTCTCCGCAGAGGAGAAATACCAGATCTTTTCGGAGCTGCAGAGAGAGCATCCTTTAAGCTTCCTGGATGGGCCCTGTCATCCGGCTGTGGTCTCCACCACGAATCACAGTCACAGTTGGCAAAGAAGGGCACCGACTGTGGCAAGCCCAGCGCCTTCGTCGGCCACAGCAGCCCCACAGGATGTCCATCGCAAGGGCTTTTGGAACCTCAGGGTCTCCCAGCAGCCGTGTCTTCAGGAGGGTCCCAGACAACGCCTCTCTCTCGTCGGCCTCGCCAAGAGTCTCGGACGACGCCTCCGTCTCGCCTGCCACGTCGAGGGTCCCAGTCGACACCTCGCTCACGCCTGCTGCGCTCACGCCTGCTTCGCTCACGCCTGCTTCGCTCACGCCTGCTTCGCTCACGCCTGCTTCGCTCACGCCTGCTTCGCTCACACCTGCTTTGCTCACGCCTGCTTCGCCCTAGCCTGCCCGGCCGAGAACGGCGCCTGGGACATCCTCCAGAACTCTTGCCACGCCAAGGACGGCGCCCGGGACAGCCTCCCTAACGCTCGCCACGCTGAGGACGGCGCCCGCGACAGCCTCCTGAACTCTTGCTCTGTCCAGGGTTTCGGACGGTGCCTCTGCCCCACCTGCATCGCCGTGGACAACGCCCGGGCCGTCCGCCTCGACTCTTGCTCTGTCAAGGGTCTTGGACGGCGCCTTTGCCTCACCTGTTTCGCCGGGGATGCCGTCCGCCTCGACTCTTGCTCTGTCAAGGGTCTTGGACGGCGCCTTTGCCTCGCCTGTTTCGCCAAGGATGGCGTCCAGGCGCCGTCCCCTTAAAAGGGGGGCTCTGCCATGCATGTCAGTGTTTTGGGGTTTTGATTCTTTGTTTGGTGTTTCTTGTTTATCTTGTTTTGGTTTAGTTGTTTTTTGGGTGTCTGTGTCACTGGAGACACATTACTGGAGAGGTCTCCAGTAATTTTCCAGTCACATCTGCCATGCCCACCTCACCCGTTTCTTGTCATGTGCCTAGCTGCAACCCATTGTAATCTCACCCTCTATCCTTTAAAGCCGGTCTATGTTCATGCACTCGTCACAGGGTCATTCCGTTTTGGTCATGCTTGTTGTTCTTCCTGGCCTTGCCTTGCACTTTGGATTTTGTTATTGTTCGTTTTTTGCTGCCACGCCAGCCTTTTGTTTTGTTTATATTTTATTTTAATAAATTAGTTTCATTTTAAAAGATGAGTCTGCGTTCTGGGTTCGTCTCCGCCTCCCCTCCTTCGGACACGCTGTTTCTGTTTTTGTTTTGTTTTTTGTCACCGCTGAACTTCCTTCAACTTTTGCGCCTTACTTTTTCTTCCTGTAAACTTTTTAGCGCTTGACTAATAACTTTGGGCCTCAGTCAGAATGGAGAGGGGTGTGTGTTTTTCTGTTTGGTGGAGTTGGTGGTGAAATTGGATGGCGGATGGGGGTGTTTTATCTCCAAGACGCGCCATCTTCCCTGCTGCCTCTAGCTCTAACAATGATGATTTTCAGAAAAAGATGTGGCGTGAATTATTTATCATAATTCTGACTTTACTTGGCCTATCAACACAATTTGAAACTGGTGTATATTTTGAAGTCTTTTGACACAAAGTGAAACAGAGTCTCAGAGAGAATGCATCTTTCCCACTAGAGTGATTTAAATTAGTCATGTGACAGGTACACACTGGCACACCACATTTTTGATTGCTGCCCAACCCTACAGGCCATACACGAACCAGCTCGGAGTGGGCAGGCTATACCAGGAGAAAGGGAAATAAAGAAAACAAGAACAAGATACTCTATAGAGATGGAAGTTATAAGAAATAAACATTAAGAGATAACAAAGGATAGGAACAAAAGGAAAAAGCCTTGGGTACAAGAACAAGCTAGGAATAAAATAACACAAGAATAACCAAGAATGAAAAAAACGAGCAGCTGCTGCAGGGAAGCCAACTCAAAAAACCCTTCATCAAGAGTTTTCTTGTTTTCTTGATGCACCCATTCATGAACTGAAACAAAACAAGTCTACTCACAAGAACAAGAACTTGACTTTGTCAGGCAAGATTCTGAAAAAATATCAGCTAACCAGACAAGGCAACAGAAGACACACTTTTGCACAGTATCAGAATCCAAGCGACAAGCTGCAACTGCCATTTGAACTCACATGGAGCCAGTCCTGAAATAAATTTGTTTAAAGTTTGCAAAAGTTGATACTATTCACTTTTGGTCAGATGGCCTCAGCAAGCAATACAGGAACAAGAAAAACTTTTCTCTCCCCTGCAGAGTTCATCCAACTCTAGGTTTCAAGAGAACAAGCTGGAACTTCTCCACCTCACTTAGGAAGAGAGCCCCAGACAGCATTGGAGGAACTGTGAAAAGCATGGGTACAAATTGCAGTCATATGTACTTTTTGCTTTCAAATCAGAATGTGTAATTGTGGATTAGAAAGAAAAGTAGAAGTCATGGAAACTGTGGACCAGGAAGCGGAAAAGATTAGGATGAAGTCCAGAAAGCTTTGAACAGGATGAAGACCAGATGACATACCCAACTACAGAGGAATTTGTAGTTGAGCCACACAATGAAGATCTGGAAAAGAGTTGTTGAAGCTAGACTTAGACAAGGGACTACTTGTGAGCAGCAGTATGGTTTCATGCCAAGAAAGAGCATCATAGACACCATTCTTGCTTTGAGGATGCTGATAGAGAAGTAAAGAGAGGGTAAAAAAAACTTCATTGTGTCTTTAGGGATGTAGAAAAAGCATATGACAGGGTGCCAAGGGAGGGCTTGTTGTGTTATATGAGGAAATCTGTAGTGGCAGAGAAGTATGTTAGACTGGTACAGGACATGTATGAGGACAGCAGGACTGTGGTAAGGTGTGCTGTAAGAGTGATCAATAGCTTCAATGTGGAGGTCTAACTGCATCAAGGATTGGCTCTGCCCCTTCTTCATTCTGGTGATGGACAGACTAACAGATTAGGTTAGGCAGGAATCCCTGTGGACAATGATGTTTGCAGATGACATTGTGATCTGTGGTGAGAACAGGTAGCAGGTAGAAGAGAACTTGGAGAGGGGTAGATATGCACTTAAAAGACTAAGATTGAAAGACAGCTGTAGCAAGACAGAGTACGTGTGTGTGAATGAGACGGAGGCAGGTAGAACAGTGAGGCTACAAGGAGCAAAGGTGCAGGACTTCAAGTACTTGGAGTCGACTGTCCAGGGAAATGGGGAGTGCGGTAAAGAGGTAAAGAAAAGAGTCCAGACAGGATGGAGTGAATGGAAACAAGTTTCAGGAGTGATTTGTGACAAAGGGGTGGCAGCAAAGGTCAAAGGAAAGGTTTACAAGACAGTGGTGGGACCAGCTATGTTGTATGGTTTGGAGACAGTGACAATGACAAAAAGACAAGAGTTAGAACTGGAAGTGGCAGAGCTGAAGATGTTGAGGTTCTCCTTGGGAGTGACAAGGATTGATAGAAATGAGGTCATCAGAGGAACAACACAGGTTGGTTTGGACATGTGAAGAGAAGGGACAGTGATTATATTGGTGTTTTTTTTCCTGACAGCTAAATCTCCAAGAGGAAGGCCAAAGAGAACACATATGGATGTAGTTATAGAGGACATGGAGGTAGTAGGAGTGCATAAGACAGAGTTAGACGGAGAAGGATGTCTCGCTGTTCCCTGAAAAGAGAACAGACGAAAGAAAAAGTAGTTGTGAATTAAGTTTTGTAACCTTGTAAACCAAAATCTCTGAGAATTTCATCTTCGTACATGTGAAGAAAATAATTTGTATGTAAAAATTATTTATATTCCTTAAAAAAAAATACCATTTTTGTTTTTTGGTTAATGTCTGTTTACAGATACAAAGCAAAGTAAATATGTGTAAAACTCTGTCTGTCAGTTTCATTTTGACAGTGACCAGAGTTTTCTTCCCCTCAGCTGATTGATCAATGTCCTGTCAGTCACAAATTTAACAATCCAATCAGAGAAGAGATGAATTGGACTGTCGGTTTGGCTCTTTACTGAGCTGCAGGTCCTGGAAGGGCAGCATGCTAACAAGATGGAGGACGGTGACAGCGCTTCTGCAGCTTAGGTTGGCATTACTTTATGGTATAATGGAACAAAAACAAAATCATTTTCCAAGTTGCCGATCAGAGAACTTATCTGATCAGCACCTTGGGAAATTACAGAGTGTAGTAACCGAACGTGATTTTCAAATACATATATGCACTGTAAAAAATCTGTTAAAAAATGGGTAAATGTACCGTAGAAATGTGAAGGAATTTTCCGTTATGATTTTTAACAGGTATTTTCCCTGCATTTTCTATTTTGCGCATTGCATCATAGAAACAAGAACCGCTGCAAAGCGCGAAAACTGGTTGTACAGACTACATTTACAAGCTCTATAAGTACCAGGACATTGGAACGTCTATCGTTTGGACTTGTGTTGGATTTAAAAGTTGGAGTAACCTTTTTTGCACCTCTGTGGTAATGTAAAATAATTCAGAACATTTTTTCTGAGTAAAATGCTTTTAAATAGTAGTATTTAGTTGACATTGTTTGACTTTGAGAGTCTTGTGCCCTGCGAGTATATTAAAGTAAATTATTCTGCGTTCCTATTTTGAAGTTATTTTAAACATTTTACTCAAAAATTCTTCACATATAAATTTAAAATGCTGTGTCTGCTTGTGGACTATGATGGTATAATGGTAGTTCGCTCGATTGGGGGGGCTGCTGGTTGGTTTTCAAGCACCGGCCATTTTACCTCATGACTGGTTGCAATTGCTTAGATTTATACGACCATCCTAAAAAGAATATTTTCCACATAGCTCCCAAAAATACCAGTATGTATGACAGTTAACATCTGCAGTGAGTTTCTTTTGATCTAGCTTTCCGCATGACTGTTATTTTAGTGTTTTTTCCTATTTTTTTATGAAGTCAAACTATTAATAATAGGTGCATGAAAGTTAACCGTTCATGGCATCATGCTGCTAGTTGCAATTGTGCTTTTTATAGAAATGTCAGGCTGTGGTTGTCTTATTTGATAAACATGATTTGAAACTTGTTAACATAGATGCAGTTGGTTTTTGAGCTTTGGTAAAATAGTTTGTGTCCAGACTCCTAGCCCCCATCCCAGCTCTGTTTGCCTTGCTTTTTCTTTTTTTTTCAGCCAGCGTTAAATTTGTGGTGTGATCAGACAGAATGGTGCGCTATTATGGAGTGTTGAGGTTAGACTGGTGGTTTTTAAACTGTTACACTGTGCAACAGATATAGGGACTTTTAATTTTCCTGTTTCTGAAATTAAAAAAACAAAACAAGGAAGGAACATACAAAACACTGATGTGTGCAAAGCATTTTGTTTGGCATGTAATTTGGACTTTTTATTGATATGCCTGCTTGCAATCTCATATTTTTGGCTTACCTGTAGCCTAGCTTATAAACTGTCATATCTTGATTGCAACAAAGCCACGTCATCATTATGTTTGTGTGTAATGTTTGCAAATTTACATGTATGTCATCGTCTAAATACTTGAAGCACTGCAGGTCTCACAGACATGTTAATAATGTGTTTTTCTCTTGTGGCCATAAAAACTGTGAAAGAAAGCTTTTTTTGTATCTTTGCTTTGCTGTTCACATGTCAAGAACAAACTCAGATACCAAAAATAGACAAACCCAGAATCGACGTGTATCGGTACAGTTAAAATGCTCATTAAATTTTTGTACAACAGAATATGCAGATGTCAAAGGGCTTATTTCTCACTTAAGTGGCCACATACAAGAAGGTTTAGTGGTAACTTGTCCTTTTAATGGATGTTCAAAAATGTTTCATGTGAAACCATCCTTTTCGTCTCATATCTCCACATATCATTGGGGGTGGAATGCAACTCAAATAGCACCTGCCCATTTATGTGAAGTTGCAGAACAGTATCTTCTTGAGCAGGGGTGGGCATTCCTGGTCCTCGAGGGCCACTATCCTGCATGTTTTACTTGTTTCTCTGCTCCAACACACCTGATTCGAATCAATGGATGATTACCAGGCTTCTGTAGGACATGAAGAAGTGATTTAAGCTCTGAATCAGGTAGATCACCTCCCCCAGAACATGTTCGAAGTTCTCCCGGAGGTGGGAGTTAAAGCTCCGCCTAACAGGAGACTCTGCCAGATGTTCCCAACAGACCCTCACAATATGTTTGGGCCTGCCAGGTCTGACCGGCATCCTCTCCCACCATCGGAGCCAACTGACCACCAGGTAGTGGTCAGTTGACAGCTCCGCCCCTCTCTTCACCCGAGTGTCCAAAACATGTGGCCGCAGATCAGATGAAACGACAACAAAGTCGATCATTGAACTTCGACCTAGGGTGTCCTAGTGCTAAGAGCACATATGGACACCCTTATGTTTGAACATGGTGTTCGTTATGGACAATCCATGACGAGCACAGAAGTCCAACAACAGAACACCGCTTGGGTTCAGATCAGTGGGGCCGTTCCTCCCGACCACACCCCTCCAGGTCTCACTGTCATTGCCCACGTAAGCGTTGAAGTCCCCCAGCAGAACAAGGTAGTCCCCAGGAGGGGCACTATCCAGTAACCCCTCCAAGGACTCCTAAAAGGGTGGGTAATCTGAACTGCTGTTCGGCGCATAAACGCAAACAACAGTCAGAACCCGTCCCCCCACACGTAGGCGAAGGGAGGCTACCCTCTCGTTCACCGGGGTAAACCCCAACGTACAGGCACCAAGATGGGGGGCAACAAGTATGCCCACTCCTGCAGCTCAAAACAGATGTTTTTTTAGGTTCCTGCCAGTTGTAATGCATGACAGAATTAAAGATCCTGACAATCATGTATGGCAAATGGTACTACTCCTAAGGGAGCTAGGTGAACTAGTCTCTGCACCTAGCCTTTCTAAACCTCAGATTGCTTACATGAAAGTACTGATCGAGGAGTATGTAGGAAAGAGGCAAGAATTATTTCCCCATGTTACTCTTCGACCCAAACATCACTATCTGTTTCACTATGCAGATTTGAGTTTGCAGTTTAGCCCACTCATACACACGTGGACCATGCACTTTGAAAGTAAGCATAGCTACTTCAAATGTTGCATTAGGTCAAGTAAAAACTTTAAAAATGTGACGTAGTCTCTAACTGATAGGCATCAGTTACTTCAAGCTTATCAGTGTCATGGCAGCTTGTTTAGTCCCCAGGTGCAAGTTTCTGATTCAACCAGCTTTTGTCCAGAACTGTATGATGGTCACATCAGAACACAAATGAATAACTTTGGACTAAATCCTTTTAACAGTTGTTACAGATAAAGTAGAAGTCTGTGGAACAACCTATGTGAATGGCATGTTTGTCTTACAGACATATGCCAAAAACCAACTACAGTTGGGGAAAATTGCATTTATTGTTGTTAAAAGTGAAACCGATGTTTTACTTTTTCTCAGGGAAAAATCTGCCAAATGGGTGCCTGAGCTTGAAGTCTACGAAATGGAAAAAAAATAGTTTGGGTAATCTGGCATGCAAAAACCTTAAGATGCTCAGTGATTCTTTTTCACTTTGTTTTTACCACAGAGGTGTTAGGTTACTCCACCCACTCAAGCATATGCAAAATGGAGCATGTGAAAGATAGTATTCAGAAAACTTTGCCATCACTCAGGAGTGATCTGATTGAGTCAGTCATCTCTAGACTTGAGGAGATCGGTGTAAACTGTTGATGACCTCAGTTTCGTCAGGACAGAGGATCTTGAAGGAATTCTACCACCCATCCAGTGCAGAAGAGTTATCCAAGTTTCAGTGATGTTAAGTTCTGTCTACTTATGAATAAAAATGTTCATTTATATAGGTTTTTGAATATGCTGAGTTTGTCTGTATAGCTTCTTTAAAGATGAAGTTGTCACTGACACATGATATAGAAGTTTTTTCAGTATCGTGACCAATACAGGTATTAATATTAACTTTCTCCACATCCATCCAGTGCCAGATTATTGAACGGCTTTGCCAAATAAATGTCCAGCAATCTCTCACAGTGCATGCCTGCCTTCTTGATCATGAACCCTTGCCTGTCCTACAAACCTTGTTTTTCGCCTGCTCCTCAGCCTTCTGGTAAACGACCTCGCTTCCCCTCTCTGGACTTCGCCTACTGGTTAGTACCATTTTGGATTTGGATTCTAACTTCGGACCTTCCGGCTCTGACCTCTCGCCTGTAGAGGGACTCTTCCACTAGCTAAATCCGGTTTCGCTGAGTCTTGTCACTCGGTGCACCTCTATTTTGTATTTCACTCCTTTTAACAGGATGAAGATTGACAGCTTAAACAAACACAAACACATTCATTACAAAGGAGAAGATTTTTTGATGATACATAGCAACTTGCATGTAGTTAAAAAATATGGTCAACCAAAAGAAAAGATTGCAAAACTGATTATTTAAAAAAATATATGTTTAAAAATATGGTGCAATGCTCACTTCATTTTTGAAAGTTTACATCCTGGAGGGCATGGCTTGCTTTATTGTTTTATGAACAGCCAGAGGTAGCTTAAAGGTAAACTGACAGTCTAACAAGGAAGGAAGGAGACAATTCTCGCAGCACCTATGTTTCCTGAAGGCAACATGAGTGACACAAGTCTCCTTTCTTCTTTGTTAGACTGTCACCCATGATTCCACGCCCCTCTCAGTTCAAACCATGCCCCCTAGCTCTATAGATGCTTACCATAAACAGCTTCAGTTAGAACGTGGAGATATTTGCAGCCCACTGTCGGATTGCCATTTCCAAGCAGCAGCAGCACAAGCACCAGCTTTTTCAGCTGAATCTCTCCTCTTTCTCAATGTGGTCCTCATCTTCATTTCCTCTTGTCATTTCTGCATTCCCTTCTATTTGAACGTGCTCCGGTTCAAATTTAAAGGGCTGAATGTTATTTATTGTGCAATAATTACTGTTCTGGCTAAACAGAGCTAGAGCTATGGCTCTTGGCATATGTCATCTCCCCAGAATGCGTTGAAGCATAAACAATATGGCGACATCTGTGTGAAAAAAAATTATTTTATGCACACTAAACAGCCAACAGTATTTTACTATATTGTTTTTACATCTGAAACAAATGTTTCTTAGGTACTAATACTTTTTTTCATTTCTTTTAATATCTGCTATTTAGAATCGCAAGCTGACCTGGCCCCCACTTCTGAACCTTTGCAACAGAATAATCACCAGCTGCAACTATCACCTGCATCTCCTGCTTCCTGTGAGGCATACATTGTGTCTTGGCACAAAATGCCACCCAACCTTATGCTTGCTGTTGAGGAAAAGAAAAGACCAAAACCTAAAGAGAGAAGGGAACTTGTTCAGATCATCATTGATGATCTTCTCAGTAAAGACCAAGGGATGCCTGGAAGGGCTAAGTTTAGGAAAATTGCAAAGCAGATTGTAGAGTAATATCCCTGCTCATTCTAAGACAGAGAGGTTGGTGGAATTAAAGTTGTTGGAACAGGACATGATGCTCTGTTTATACAGCTTGAAAACAGAGTTGAAAATGTTTGGAGGCCATTAATCTTTGGTTCAACAAAGAGACCAGCAGAGGACGAGATGGCATCACGCTATGGTTGTGTACAACGGCAGCCAACTATTGAGAATGTAACAGAGCTAGAATCCATACAAGAACAACTGAAAAGTGCCTTTCAAACTAGTACTTTTCCAGAGTCTGGTGTTAGAAGATTGATGGCTGAAACCTATGGCATCCAGCGGGCAGCAATTGTAGCCAGGGTAAAATATGCCCTTAAGCACGCCTTTGCTGCTCCAGATGCAGTATCATTGGTTAGAATGGCTGTCAATCATATAATGCATTCGGCCAATCACTGTGTCTGGAGTGATAGTATAGGCCTGCTCCAGCTTTCCTCAGTCAGGTGTGAGGGGGAGAGCTGGAGACACAGCTGCTACAGGTTTGTACTCTCAAACAACTAGTTTCACCTTTTGCATTTTTATGCATTCTAAGACTCACAATATAAATGTAATCTAGATCTGGACACCCAGTGAGTTTGGACCCATAAAGTTTGTCATGCACTGAACTAAAAAAGGAATTGGTGAGTAGTTAACAAAATGTTTGTTTGTTGGTGGTTTAGTATGGTGGTGGTTGTAGTCAATGCTAATTGTTTGACTAATGTCTGTGGTCAATTGTCACTGAATTCAACTGTTTAATGTAATAATTTAAATGTAAATCTCTATTTTGCTTTAAAGCATATGGATTTATGGGTTAATTGTATTTGATTTGTGCACACAACCATTGAAGGAAGTCTAATTAACTAGCAGTCTGATAATTTACTGATCCTGTTTATTTTAATACAGGCCAGGTGACCCTTTTAGGGTTTAAGGATGGTGAGCTTCTGATATCTGGCTGGGAGCCAGGAGAACCTGCAAAACCTCTCCATGCTGGTCTGGTAGGAGTCTGTGACGGGTTGCACTAATCCCCCCACCTCACCATACTGACACACAAATCAGTATTCATCTTTTTTTCCTGTGACAACAAATTGCGTTTGGACGTTTTCTCTTAAATAGCTGGACAAAAAAAAGCATGGACTTTTCCAATGTGTGTCAGTGGGACATTGTGCGGCTTAGTGCCAGTTAGTGGGGAAAATTGGGATTGGGTTTTGTATTGAAAGTATTGTGCACATTCAACTTGTGAAGTTAGTTGCAGTACTGTGTATATAAATGTATTTATTTATTTATTGATGGGTTCTATGTATGGTTTGTGGTGTTTACTTTAATTTTCTTTCAATACATGGTATAAAATAGCAGTTGTTCTTTGTATTGTATAAAACAATATAGCTCCAGTAGTCGTTCCTAAGTCTTGATTTCGCTTGGCATCTAGTCTCTTAGCATCTCAAACAGTGCTACACAATCAACAAAGGAAACCCCATTATCAAGTTACTCGAAGACTGGCCTTTTCTCTTTGAAGCAATTCACCTGTAGGATCACACATGCACCCTTTTTGGCTTTCCAGTACAAACCTGACTGGTGGATGAGTTGTCAAAAAGGAAAAGACAATCAGGGACTTCCTTGGATCCAGAGGGTTGGTCATTCAAGGGGCTGATCCTGTGCAACTGATTTGTGGAATTGCAAAGTTCTTCGAGGAGAAGCCTGGTCAATTATTTGCTCAAAATGAGGTAAATTTACACAGTAAAAATACCATTCTATATCTGTTGTCAGCATTTCTTTTTATTTAATTCCATTGTTGGAAGATTTACATGTTTTGGTTGTTTAATTTCTCTATCTCACTTTATGAATATTTTGTTTTCTCTCCTCAACAGCTACATTGTGACACTCCTGAACTTGACCTGCCTAGCACCCCCATGCATCCTTAGAATGGGTGTGTACATTTTTTCTTGTTTGTTTTACTCAACCTAGTAAAACCAAAATGTTTGGTGTTTTCTAGAAGAGCATGCACATAATGGTTTTTTTTTTTGTTGTTTTGTTTTTTTTTTTTTATCTGTGCCCTTTTAATAATGTTTAAAGTTCGCTAATATATACTCACCGGCCACTTGATTAGGTACACCTGTCCAACTGCTCATTAACGCAAATGTCGAATCAGCCAATCACATGGCAGCAACTCAATGCATTTATGCATGTAGACATGGCCAAGACAACCTGCTGCAGTTCAAACCGAGCATCAGAATGGGGAAGGAAGGTGATTTTAATGACTGAACGTGGCATAGTTGTTGGTGCCAGATGGGCCGGTCTGAGTATTTCAGAAACTGCTGATCTACTGGGATTTTCTTGCACAACCATCTCTAGGGTTGACAGAGAATGGTCCGAAAAAGAGAAAATATTCTTTGAGCGGCAGTTCAGTGGGCGCAATTGCCTTGAAAAATGAAACAGGCCTTTATAGAAACTAAGGTGTTTCCTCAAATTAGCATTATAGGTGTCTTCAAGCTTGTGATCAGTTAGTCATCAGTTATTTAAAGGTTGACAGTAGTCACTGTGCTGTTTGCTGACATGTGTACCACACCAAACATGGACCACAGGAAGCGAAGGAGAGAGTTGTCCCAGGAGAAAGAAATTAGAAAGAAAATTATAGACAAGCATGTTTAAGATAAAGGCTACAAGTCCATCTCAAAGCAATTTGATGTTCCTGTGACTAAAGATGCATGCATTATTCAGAAGTTTAAGGTCTGTGGGACTGTAGCCAACCTCCATGGCCAAAATACAGTTCCAACTTTTGTACAGGCCTGTTTCATTAGGATTTTTTTTATCATTCTATTGAACCACAAATTGAAAAGCAGGGTCTGATTTTCATTGGTTGAATTTTAGGAAAATATTATTATATTTTTACTTTTGTCAGTTTCAGGTTATATCAGTGACCATTGTGGGCTTTTCAGTCATTAACAGAGGGATGCCAACAGTTTTGTCCGTGTGTATATCTGTCAGAATTCATTCAAATTGCTCCAAGTTGAGGTTTGTCAAATAGGTATTTGCAAATGGTGAGACACTGTTGAGAAAGGTGATGTACTGCAGTAATGTAATTTGGACATGTTTATAACATGAACTGTCTCTGTGTTAAATTCATGTATCCATTCCATTTTTCAGTCATTCTAGGCTTAAACCCTGAACAAGCATCATAGGCTGAGATGAAGGAGAAGAAACAGCTTCACATTCCACCTAGACTCCTCAAGTTCCTTAATGAACTGAATGACTTTGAAAATCCATGGAAAATTTGAGAATTTTAAAGTTGGTACTGCAAACTGTTCTGTTTTATGTTCACAGCAGCTGAAGATAATTAGAACACACACTCAGAAACCCAGTGTCTTCCACAGTAGTTGGCATGAGACCATGTTCATGTAGCATTAATTTTGAACTAAATATTTTTACCTGTTAAGATAATAGTAGTTGGATAATAGGCATTCATTCCGAAGTATGTTGGTTGGTCCTTGTTTACAAATTTGACTTTGATGTTGCAATGCAAATTGTTGTATGTTCTATATTCCAGTGCTGTATGTGTATTGTAGTGGCTTGAAAGACTGGGCTCAAGACTGAACTTCAGATTGCTTTAAATGTGATTTGATCAAAAATGAAATTTTGTGTAGTAAATTGCAAATTGTTTTTTATGTACAGAATTGGAAAAAAAAACAGCAACAACCACAAGAATATAATTAGATCTAAATATTTTTTAAAGACACTAGATAATGTGACAATATGGTATTGAAAAAAAAAATTTAATTGCAGAAAAAAAATGCTAATTGTTTATTGCATGGTTTAATTGTTTTTTTTTTTAATCCATCTGCATGAGCTGTTATTTTTACACCAAAATAGTGTTCCAAGGTCTATAAATAAGTCTATAAATAAAATGCTTTTAAATCTGAAATTTAGTTTTGTTTCAAAATCATGTTAAGTCTATTTAATACGTAATACAGTATATCTTACAGTGCAATTACTATATATTAAATATATAATACAGAATTGAATGGTTTGGATGAAAAAAATATTTGGAAGTGTTTAAATAACATAAATGTTTGAATATACAGGAGACTCACTGTAAAAATATGGAAATTTTCAGTTTTTAATAACAGAATTGTTCGTGAATATATATAGATTTACTGTAAAAATACAGAACATTTCTGTTTTAGATTAACAGAAATGTGAGTAAATTTAACATGAACATCTGTTAAATTACGGCAAAAATCTGTTATAGAATTGATGGAAATGTTCATGCAAATAACCGTTAAAAAAAACCCAGAAAATTTCCTGGTAATTTTCTGCCAGGACATTTTCTGTTTTTTTTTTTGTTTTTTTTTAACGGAATTCGGATTTTATTCTTGCTATATATATATATATATATATATATATATATATATATATATATATATATATATATATATATATGATTTTTTTTTTTTTTCTCTTTTTGAATGACATTGTGGATGGGAATATCTTCTGTGAGATGGTTGGCAGAAGCCTCTGCAGCACTAAGCTCTATATCATTACTGAAGCAGACATGCAGCCATCTGACTCCTTTCTCAAACACTAAAACATGTACCTGCAACAAGGAAACTGCATTAGGTCACACTGACACACCAAAATGACTCTGACATCCATTGCAGATCACTTTCCTGTTTCTGCAGTGAGCCACAGATGTGCAAGTCTTTCAGCCCAACGTTATTCCAGTTGACTGCTCGTACATCCAGGGTATAGGTTGAGGATGATGGTCCTATACCAAAGAGGAAAGGTCCTTTGGCAATGTTGATGGAGAAAATGGAAAAGTGAGCAAGAATCACTGACCAAGAGTGGTCCCGACGAGACTGTGACAGATCTATCTGCTCATGTATTTCAATGTGGAGATTGGCTTGTGGTTATTTATGATCAGAGCAGGTAGTTAGCGAAAGCTATCACTGTGGATGCTTATCATTGAGATATGGAAGTGGAGTTTTTACCACCCTCATGGGCCAAACACACGATTCTGTTCAAAAGGAGGTGACATGGATATGTGCTTCATACCATTTGACCATATTCTGGGCAAACTTGTGGAACCATCATCACCAGATCATGCAAGCAGGACGAGGGAAATATACAACCTGTCTGCTGAACTCTTGCACTTCATAGAGGGGGAAACATAAACTTCCTGATAAAGCTAAATGAGTGGTGTAGTGATGTAAAAAAGTATGGGAATACTCACAACTTTTATTAACAATTGTCTGTTGCTGATTGATGTTTCTTATTGAATATTTGCCACAGTGGTAATAATTGGTATTTATCTGTTCTTCATGTCCAATATACAGTTTACAGAATAATATAATGAATTATATTGTCCTCCAATGTCGTCCTCCAATAAGAGAGTTGGATGTTCAATTCCTGGCAGCAGTCACATGTTTAAGACACTTCGACATGTGACTGTCGAAGTGTCCCTGGGCAAGACACCGAACCCCTCAGTGCCTCCAATGTGTGCCCCATCAGTATATGCGATAGAAGTACAGTCCATTTATCATTTAATAAAATTATTTGATGATATGGGGATGGGTGCTTTTTGATTGTTTGTATCTTTATATTCTTTGAAAAATGTTTATCACAATGCTCAGGATTTGGTCCAAATAGTTAAATGAAGTTGTTAAGCAAGAAGTGGTGTAACTTTTGGAATCGTATGTTGTAATGAGGCCACTGTCACCACGGTCAGATTAGCGTCACCACTATCAGTTCTGAAGTCACCACTAACAGAGGGAGTTTTATTTGTTTTAAATGAATATGCTTACATTTCTTTTTCTATTTAGGCTTAAAGTAAATATATGATCTTTTAAAGGAGAACACATGAAAGAGTGTAAAAAATGAACAAACGTGAATATTCAACATTTAACAGCAAATATGTGCACTGAGAATGCCAGAAAATGATTTAAAAAGATGCAGACGGGTTATCCCGAATGCCTCTTGATTTTGAGGACTATATGAACAGTGTACACAAACAGTTAGCCAAGATGCTGTAACAGCCAGACAGCAGGGTATCTTAGAACAGCAAGCAGATCCAGCACCAATGTTTATCGCAGTCTCCTTTAATGTCCTGCAGCAGCAAACTGGAGCAGAGAGACTTTTGGACACAATTTAACCAATACCAAGACAGGAAATCTATGCAGCACACCGGCAAGACCCTGTAATATGTAAAATGTATGAGTACAGATTGCAAAACAAAAGACCTACTACACATGAACTCCAAACTGAGAGTCCCAAGTTTAAAGCATTGGTCAGAGTGTAGCAAACTAAAAATTAGAGGATGGAACTATGTTTAGAAAAACCCAACACAAAAACTAACTTGTTCTTCTTTTGGTATACTACTCTCTAATGTCAGATGAATTGTATAAACAAATGGGTCACTTGGGCTCAGAACAGATACTCAATCTTATTAGGGATCATTTCTTTTGGCCAAAGATGCAGAGGGACATCGAACATTTTGTCACTAACGTTTGTGAATGTCTAAAGAAAAGAAAACCTAACAGGAAAGCACGTGCTCCTATGTTGAGAATAGAGACCACTCACCCATTTCAGCTAGTGTCAGTTGATTTTTTGCATGTGAAACAATGCAAAGGTGGTTTTGAGTACATACTGGTAGTGATGGACCACTATACCCGCTTTGTTCACGCCTACACAACTACAAATTAATCAGCAAAAACGGTGACGGATAAACTGTTTGATGACTTTTGACTCTGATTTGGCTTTCCAGAAAAACTGCACCACGATTTAGGACAAGAGTTTTTAACAGGTTTATACACCACCTGAAAGAACTGTTTGGTGTTAAGGGGTCAGACACCACCCCCATCATCCACAAGGAAATGGATAAACCGAAAGATTTAACAGTCCTCTTCTATCTATGTTAAGGACCCTAACAGATGAACAGAAAACAGACTGGAAAAGCCACCTCCATAAAGTTGTACATGCATACAATTGCACTGTTAATGACGCCACTGGCTACTCTCTTTTCTTCTTACTGTTTGGGAGGTCGCCACGGTTACCAGGCGATCTTCACTTTGGCATTGAACAAAAGCAAAGTTCGGGTTCCTATCCAGGACTATGAGGACAGATGTGTCATGATCGGTGGAGATGACGGAGACAAACCCAGTGTGCAGACTCATCTTAAAGAAAACTAATTTATTTAACTAAAGAACAAACCAAAACAAAAGCTGACGGGGCAGCAAACAAATAGAAACAAACTAAATCAAAACTAAGTAGAAAGTGAACATAACAGGAACAGAACCAGGAACAAGACGGAAACATGTAACAAACAACAGACTAACAGCAAACAAACATCAAACAATGGACCAGTGAGGTATGGGAAGAATGACCGGGCTTTTAAGACTGGGGATAATGAGGTGAGTGGGAACAGGTGGACTGATTACTGAGTCGGGACAGGTGAAGATGGGCGTGGCTGACAGAGAAGTGAATGACTGAGGGAGAGTGAAAATGAACATGAACATGAGACAGAATGAAAAGCAAATACAACCAAATAACACAAAAGAAACAACAAAAACCAAAGAACTAAAATCAAAATAAAACAAAAACAAAACCCAGAAAAAAGCCAAATCACCACAAGATGGGAACAAAGAATGGCTGAGGCATACAGCATTGCCTCCAAAAATGTAGCTAAGTCCACTGACCGAGGTAAAATATAGTATGAAAAGAGAACACGTGGTCCAGCACTGCAAGTACAAGTTTTCCAGTTTCCAGTTTCTTTTCAGAGAAAATTCAAAAAA
>NC_051441.1:23458133-23490612 GCF_001649575.2 Kryptolebias marmoratus
CAGTTTCTATGCACCACAAATTTGGAACAAACTTCCAGAAAACTGTAAAACAGCTGAAACACTGGGTGCCTTTAAATCTCAACTTAAAACCCACCTGTTTAGAGTTGCTTATGGCTAAATTAGGGTTAGAGTGCGGGTTTTTGACGTTTGTCTCTTTCTTACTGTTTATTCATTGTCACATGCTGTTTTTATTTTGTTTTTTAATTATGTAAAGCACCTTGAAATGCCTTGCTGCTGAAATGTGCTATACAAATAAAATTTGATTGATTTTTGATTGATTGAAGTAGGTAGTCGTGTACTTGTTAGAAATGTGGCCCAAAAGGGACGGCCAGGCAAAATCCGCTCCTTTTGGGAAGATAATATCTATGTTGTTAAACAACAAATGGGGGAGGAAAGTCCTGAGTTTGAACTGGAGGGAGAAAATAGGAAAGGCAGGACAAGGTTTTACACAAGAATATGTTTTAACCTTGTGATTTCCTTCCACTACATTCAGATGAAAACGTAACTGTAACCTGTACAAAAACAAAGAAGAGACATGACAACAAACAAAGACGAACATGTGTGGAACACACACAACAAATGGGAAGTGAGGAGGAGGTTTCAGATGAGGATGTCTCTGATGTAATTTTCTCAAGAGTCTAGCAGTTCACCTTCACTGGACCCTATGGCTGCAGAATTTGTGCCACAAATGGACAGTTGTGTAAACAAACCTCTTCAAGTGACAGAAGATGGTCAAGGGGATCCCACAAAAACTGCTGATGAAAATGTCAACCTTATTGAGCCAGAGGATGTGGACATCAATGGTTCAGGAGATGTGGAGAGTGGTTCTGATATTGAACAGGCTGTAGAGGCAAAACAGCCAAGTCCACACCCAAAGAGAGAGCAAAGGAGACCACAGACCTTGACATATTGTGCACTTAGACAACCAAGTTTCACAGAGAGAACAGTAGCTACTAAATGTGTAAATGTACAAAGCAACAGGCAACTGCAGACAAAAGACCTGCTGAAAAGCAGGGAAACAATGAAAACATGCAGGATAGTGTTCCTGGGGACCAGGGTTAGGAACCACTGCAGTAGAAAATGGAACCCCATAGAGTAGTGTTTGCAGACCATTATTATTTAGTATAATGATAAGTTATGTTTTTTGTCAAGTTGAGAACAACATTGGTCCTTGTATGCAGATGACAGGGCACTTTGGATGAGAGGTCACAATGTAATATATGTTAAAAATAAAATGCAATCTGCAATAGAGAAGGTGGAAAAATGGACCAATAAGTGGGGGTTCAAATTATCAGTTACAAAAACGAAGGTTATTTGTTTTATCCTGAAACTTTCTAATCAAATACTACAGCAAGTAAAAGTAGTCAGATTTTTAGGAATATGGTTTGATGAAAAAAATCACTTAGAGCACTTATTAAGATAAGATAATAAACAAATGCAAAAAGGTTATAAAAATATTTTGATGTTTATCAGGAGTGGGGAGCAAGTAGGGCATCTCTACAGAACATATTTGGCACTTAGAAGATCAGAATTTGACTCTGGTTGTATAGCATAGATGTCAGCAGCTGAAACAAACCTTAAAAAGTTAGATACACTACAAGCTTAGGCTTTAAGGCACATCAGTGGGTCATTCAGAACATTATAAGTGTCAGCAATGCAAGTAGAAGTGGGAAAAATGCCACTGAGAATAAGAAGAGCTAAAGACTTCCGGTGGGGCGGGCACCCAAGATGGCTGCGTAGGGAGATCACTGCAGGGCCGCTCACCATACCCCTCATTTAATATATTAATTAACTCTGTTTAAATACAAAAAAATGAGCATATAGGGGACCACGACCTTATACTAATATGCAACAATTCTAGAAAACCCTTACTCAGTTCGGTTTGAGAAGCTCCAGTCTACAGACCCAGGAGGACACGGAGGAGCACATGGTGGCTGCTCTGGATGCACCACAGGTAGACACTGCAGCTGAGCTAACTAGGATCAAAACGCTGCTGCAGAACATCGCTTCCAGTATAAATGGACTCCTGGGTTCGTTTCACACGCTCATCACACCATTTTATAATCTTAATTATTGCAGAAATATCTTTTTCAAATTAAACAAGAAATCCAATCTACAGAGCTGTGTACCTGAACAAGCTGAAGTTGGTTTCTGATTGCAGCTTCCAATTCGGAAAATGGCTAAAGAGCGATTTCACCTAATTTTTCTTGACCTTCAGCATCTTCAATCTTCTCCAGTTAAAAAAACTACAACACCTAGACACTTCAAACCTGGGTTAGATTATTCTCAATTTATAGGAGAATATTTAATACCAAGTGTGTGATTTGTGAAACCTTAATCTGATTTGTGAAACTTCAATAGAGGGCACAAAGCTGGACAAGTGACCCAGCTTTCAGCCCCTCCCTCTGGAGGAAACAGAAAAAAATCCAAGTTATTTATAACTAAATGCCTTTTTTGCAGTGAGAGAGGAGCTTCTCATGCAACTATGAGCAGAAATAGAGAGAAGTTCAAATCTTAAAAATGAAAGCAGTTCTAGTGTGCTCCGGATGCAAAAACATTTGCTAAAATCACCCTTTTATTGAAGTTTCACTAATCAGATTAAGGTTTCACAAATCACACACTTGGTTTTAAATGTTCTGCAATCAGTGCAGAATAATTTAGTCCAGGTTTGAAGTGTCTAGGTGTTGTAGTTTTTTAACTAGAGTAGATTGAAGCTGCTAAAGGTCAAGAAAAAATTAGTTGGACTAGACCTTTAGCCATTTTCCGAATCGGAAGCTGCAATTGGAAACCAACTTTGTGTGTGCCTGTCTCTGTTTAATTTTACCCAGTTAAAATTTGAAATAGTACAGTTTTGGGTGAAGATGAAAGTGGATGTGTTTGCGGTGGTGTCCGTTTATCTGATTTAATTATTAGACCAGATTGTTTTCATGAGACACAACCTCAACCCCCGGGAGAGAAAAAGGCGACAACTTTGTGCACAAAAACATATTAAGCAACATATTGTCTATCTTTTTTCACAGAAAATGCAATGCAAATTAAAACATTTCTGTGTTTATTGATTCAGAAAATGAATGTCAACCCCACTTAAATTTGTGATCAGGAGCCACTCCTTCTCAAGACTATCAAGGCATTCTGGAGCAAAATGTGCTGCCAAGTGACAGAAATCCAAACCATCCAAACCATGGACCAATTGACACACAAAAAATACTGATGGTCCAAAACAGAAACATTGAGCAGAACTAAGCTCAAATTTTCAATAAAATAGCGTTAGCTAGCTTTTATTCAACATCTCTGTTGGGTACCCATTGTATAAATACATTAAGTTATTTTTTCATACAGAGACTAGTATTCTGATCCAAACTTGACTGAATATAGTGTGTGGATCATGCACATGATTTGTGCATGTAATGGAAGAATGACCAGTGCAGGGGAATAGTTTCCAACTTTGCATTTTCAAAGTTAGAAACTATTCTAGTTTATTTCAGTTAATTTTCATAGAAAGTTTCCAACTTTGAATTCTGCAACCTTGGGCAACGGCTAAATATTAAAATGTATTTAGAAAGTAGATAATAGAAATGAACATGATTGCATTACAGTATGAAATTCTACTTATATAGTCAGAGATAATGTAACATTTTGTACGTTTTAATAACGGCAATATGTTATTTAATACGATGCACATGTTTGTTTTAGACAACGTCATGAAGGGCAGAGAAGAAGATGAAAAAGACAAAAGAATCTTCAGAAGCAAATTCAAGAATTACACATTCGGTTAAAGAAGCAAACCCAAAAAAGAAAAGTACAAGAAACAAGTCCAGCGCCTGAAAAAGAATAATGCTTCACCGCGTACAAAAGTAAAAAGGCAGATGAGACAGCTTCCACGTGAAACCATTCAGAAGACTTTTGTTTCATGAAGCTCTGGTAGAGGACATCCGAAACAAATACAAATCAGCACAGGGGGAGAAGGAAAGACAAATAATTTCAAAAATAACAACAAGGAAGGAGGAAGCTGTTGAGAAAGCAGTTTTGGAGATGCCCAGGGATGTACCAACAGTTCCATCCACCATGAGGATGCATCAGGCAGTGACCCTAGCCCAAGGAGAACTGACATACAGGGATGTCACCTGCTTGTGCACAACAAAACAAAACCTGACCTGTGACTGCTTTAATGCAAACATTTCACATTCAGTCATGAACAGACAGCTCCCACAGCCATGGACATTCAGTGGCAAAGTCCTGAAGTTGTTGGCAAATGGTGTGTGGTGAAGTATGAGGATGACTTATACCCTGGCATCATCATAGATACAAATGAAACACATGTTGAGGTCCGGTCCATGCACAAGATGGGGGTCAACAGATTTTTCTGGCCAGCACATGATGACATTCTTTGGTACCTTATTGAGGATGTTTGGGGTATCACCCACCCCTGAGGCCAGTCACAGGTCGCTTTATGGAAATTCCAAAAAAGATCTGGACCACACTAGAGAAGATCTTATAGAAAAGGCCAGGTGTTTGTTTTCACACACACCAGCATACAGGGCTCATGGCTGTGTTACCCAGTGTTCATTCCTGTTACCCAGGGTTCATTCCTGTTACTTGATTATTTTTTCTAAAATTAAAAAAGATAAACACCTTTTTCCCAATTATGTTTGGTCCATCATTTATCTATTTGTTTAATAAATTACATAAAAAAAATTAGATCAGTTTCAGATTTGGGTCTTCTTTAAAATATAAAAATAGTTTTGCGTAGTTTAGAAAAATACAATGTGCATGCATATATAAAGACTTTTAATAATAAATATAGAATTTTTGACTATGTAGTCAAAGGTTTCTTTAAAATAAACACTATCTGGAAGTAAACTCAAAGGAATTAGTTGACATGCTTTTTAACATTCTTTTCAAATGTCAATTGAGTTTTGGTAACAGGACAGGGAAAAATGTTACCCTCCTCGAATTATAAACCTTGTAAAAATTTAATAAATCTGACTGAGATTGACGAATACCTGTTTTGAATAATTAAATATGTGTTATTAGATTCCGAGTTGAAAAAAGATTTTAAAAATAATTGTAATTTTGAAGAGATAGAACAAGCAAATGGCACCCATTCGGTGGAATGACTCTGATACAGACAGCCGAGGTAAACACTGATAAGACAATCAGACTGAGGCAGACTGACAGACAAGAGTCTGACAGAGACAAGACAGACAGACAGACTGAATCAGACTGAATCAGACAGTTACAGACACACAGAAAGACTGATTGTGTAAATCTTCTTACCGGACACATCCAGGTCCACCTTGAAGTTGATGAAGTGAGTGTGAATATTGCCCAGGACATTCTCTGCCACCTGATGTCCATACTTCAGAGCTCCATCCACCAGGTAGGAAGAAGAGATGTAACCTGTGGCATGCACCTTCACCTCCACGGAGCCACTCTGATAAAAGATGAAGTCCCACATGTAGTCGTAGTTCCCTATAGCCGTGATGGTTCTGAACACCAGCGCGCTGTTCACCATCCCTCCAAAGCTGTGGTGGAAAAAGTCAGCAAAGTGCCTCCGCAGGGGCTGACCCATGTTATGCTCAAAGATGCAAATGGAGTTCCGGAACCGGACCGGGGCCGGGGTGTCAATGTAGCGGTATGTGTCTACATAGGTGGACTGGTAGGGGCAGTCTATGCCGCGGACCAGTTCGTGTGCGAAGCGCCCGATCCCTATGCTTGAGTCCAGAAACTTGGTGAGAATCATCCCTGGCGTGACTGAGCCGTACACTGACATGGCCTCCTGCACGCTGATCTCATAGGCCACCCGCTCCCCCTTAAAGCGCACATCGAACACGCGCATCCCGGTGAGCGAGCTGAGCCCGAAGGCGAAGCGCCACTTCATGTACACAACCTGGTTGTCCTGCACGCTGTAGCGCTTTCCCTCCACGTCAAACTGCTGCGGGCCGATCTGCAGAGGACTGCTTCTGGGTTTCAAGGAGCCGTAGTCCACAGACTCTTTGTAAACTATCTTCTGAACGTTCCCGTTTTCATAGTCCTGTTTGAGTTGCTCAACGCTGTTAAAGTACCGCCCGTTATACAGCAGGCGCTCCACTTTCCAGCTGGACGCGTTGGTGCTTTCATGGTTCAGCAGAACCTCGAACCCCACCGGGTGGATGTACATCCCGCTCATGTCCCTGAAGAACGACACCCAAGTCTTCCTGTCCCCGGACCGGACTCCGCGGGGCATTTGTTCGAACGCGTTCAGTTTCCTGTCTCGATCCACGCCAAAGCTCTCCTTCATGAGCTGACCCAGCTTGGAGAAGACTTCATCCTGAAAGAAGCCGAACATCAGGGTGTACTCCCCGATCGTGACCAGACGCTTACTGAGAGGCAGTTCCGTCCCGTATCTCTCACGGGTCACATCTTTATGTGATGCCGGATCAGGAAGGGGCCACACTTCATATTCCTTGATGTAGTTTTTGGTCCCATAAAAAACCACCACCGTGGCTTTCCTGACTGGTTTCGGACCCTTTCCATCTAAGTAATCTAAGGCCTCTGATTTCTTTGGTAATGACAGATCTATGAGGAACAAGAAGTTACCTGAAGGTTTGGTGGTCTGCTTGCTGGAGATGTCCAGTCCCTTCTGCTGCAGCATGTACTGCTGGACCTGAAAGTACTCTTCCCGGGTGAGATCCGCAAACAGGAGGCTCCGGTTGTCGTGCTGGGCCCGTAAAGGGTGGGCATGCTGCGCAGAACATTTGGGCCCCCTTCCCGAGTGAACACCGATCAGGACGATGTTGAGAATGACAGAACCTAGAACAAACAGGATGAGCGCCCATTTTAGCAGAGAGTTCATTTTGGCCACTGTTCCACAGTCCTGGTGCAGGAGAGCACTGAGCACTGAACTCTGCGCAGACAGAGGGGGGGTTCCCACCCCTCCCACCCCTCCCTTCCTGGATCCGTAATCTCCAACACTCCTTTTTTTCTTGGAATGTTTGGCAGGAGTGCAGCTGTTCTTTTGTGTGTGTGTGTGTATGCCTATTTAGGCATATGGTTTGGGAGTTTATTTTATTGCCTGTGTGTATATGTAAAGAAAAAACAGTTAGTCTGAAAAATGAAAATAAATTGAAAAGAATCCTAGCTGCAAACATTTTTCATTTGTTTTTCATCTTGGATTTTTTACATTTAATGAACAAAAGTAATGTCCAGCACATCGGTGTACATCGATGTGGTGAAAATGGAAATACATCTGTGATCATAGATGTATTTTTCACCACATCTTCATAATGGTTGTAACAGCATTTTTAACGTCTCATCAGCTTTTTGTAATCAGATTGTTTGTTGGAGAGGGGGAAGAAAACTCCCAACTACTTTATCTTTCAGAGTTGGTGCTTGACTAAATGAAAACATGGATTCTTTTGTAAACAGTGGTTTTGGGGTGATGAATCAGTCTATAGAATCCTCCAGTTACATTTGATAATGTTTCTTTTTCTTCTGATGCTTTTCACTGGGTCAGGAAGTGCAATCCTGAAAATTGCTGTTGCTTGCTCTTGGATTGAGGTAATTGTTGTCTATTCAGACTTCGCTTGTAATGACTTCCATTTTTATAGCTTTCTTCAGTGAAACGAACCATCATTACCATGTCATCAAAATACTCTTTATTGTCACAAATATGTCATAGTCATTGAAACTGTTGAAATAGTATACTATCTGTAGGGGACTGCGGGTGGAAGCTGCCTCAAAATTTACTGAAAGCAATGATTTTAGACCAGTACTGCTTACTTCAGTTATGAGATGCCCTGAGAAAAGTTTGATGTTTTTGTTAAAAGCTGATGGCAAACTAGATCCATTACAGTTTGCTTACAGACAGGAACACAGTACTGATGATGCTATAACTACCATCACGCATCTGGGTTTGAAACAGTAAGAACAGTAAAATATATGCTTGGCTGATTTTTATTGATTTTAGTTCAGGTTTTAACACATCCCAACTACATCTTTTTATTTGAAACACTTAGGGGCCAGCTCTTCAGTGATCAAATGGTATCATTTATTTTTAACAAAAAGAACAACAAACAGAAGTCAACAAGTTAAAGTAAACAATAGTCTCTTAATTCGAGTTCTGTTTGAGTTCTATCAGATAATCTATGTTGTGGTGTTTCTATGTTTTTAGTTTGTTTTTAGCATTTCTTATTGTACTTGTTGGTTTTTATGTATAATTTTACTACATTTGTTTAATTGCTGGTTGTCCTGTTTGTTTCAACTTGCTTGTAAAGCACTTTGGTCAACCTTGTTGTTTTTAAATGTGCTATATAAAGACAATTGACAATTGTGCAGTCCAAGCCAAATTTCCTTATGGGGACAATAAAATATATTCTATTTTATTCTAAATTGTAATTTGGTCTTTGGCCTTTTGATAGATAACATATGTAATATAATAGATGGTAATATCCATTGTTTATTTTCATGATTCTCTGAATATAAAGTTAGACTGCAGATTAGCAACAAATGTTTAAATGTGGAAATCAATGTACTTTGAAACTGGTTCCAAGATTGAGTCACTGATCATGAGTCTATCAGGTGGAACAAATATTTATGAATATAATGTAAAAACAGATCTGGGGTCTCATTTATAAAACATTGCATGGGATTAATACTAAAAATCTATGTATGCCCAAAAGGCAAAAATGACACACACCAAAAAATAATTCAGATTTATAAAACCATGCACATGCACACCAGCAAGCAATTTCCCTTTATTAATCACAGCTTTATTTAAAAGTTTGTATAGAAACTTTTACAAACAAATAAATGGTCAGTGCAAAGCACCTAATGAATGTGAAGGTGTATTTAAATGAGCCAGCTGATCAGTGTTATTTCATGGTTACCAATGGCAACCACAGAGAAAGGTCAAGTCAAGTCAAATTGATTTATACGGCACTTTTCAGCAACAAGGCAGTTCAAAGTGCTTTACAACATGAAAATACAGAGTCATCATGAAAACACACAATAATATAAAAAGCTAAATTAAAACTTATCTAAAACATGAGCTAAGACAATCTAAATAAATGAGCAAAAGTAACATAAACAGATGGAAAACTAAGCTAGGAAACTAAGATATATTAAACTGATAATTAGCTAACATAAACTAAACTAGGATTTAAAAAAACTCATCTGAACAGATCAGAAATGAAGCTAAGATAGACTAAACTAAACTAAAGGTACCAGAAGGCTAACTAAGAGTTAAAAATATTTAAATAAAAGGGCAACTAAAGTCAGAAAGCTTTAAAAAAAAAAAGAAAAGAAAAAAGCGAAAAAAAAAAAAATTCACTGAGGCAGAAATCAAGAGATTTGATGGAGAACAGGAAAAATATCATTTTTAGGAGTCACAGTAGTGCGTTACAAATAAAAGGAATCGTTGTGAGTGCCAACATGTTGTTACCACTTTTAAGTCAATGAGTGGGACAGAGAGGACCATTGCCGAGGTGAAGAAAAAGTGGTCAGATTTTAGGGTGGAGGCAAAAAAGCAACCAACAGGCCACCAGTTAGTTGTTAGTTGTCAGCCACAGGTGGGGGTAAGGGCATACCCGAACTGACACCTTTTGAAAGAAGGATGACAGGTGTCGTGCCGAAAAGTAATGGTCTGCCAAAAACTCATCAGGCGCGAAGGAGCGTGCACGGATGTGAGCACACGTGTGTGTGCTCTCGGGGCCTTTGGATAGGGGGTTAGGAGCCAGCACGCACCTGAGGGGGAAGCCATTGTCCTTTTATTTGGTAATCTTTGGTAAACTTCACCCTGGTGATCATCTGGGGAGAGGGGTGTGATGGAAAGAAAACTTTGACATGTTGTGTGAACTTTTATTTAAGATTTAAGTTGGCTTAAAGACCTTTTTTATTTGAAAGGTCCTTATGGCTGCCAGCGGAAGCATAAATAATACTGCTGTTTTGAAAGCTTATGATAATGTTGATCCAAGATTAAAGTTTGATTATGGAGTGAAATTAAAAATCTGAGAGGAATCATGATGCAGTGTGGCTTCAATTCCCCACTTCACCATCTGTGTCGCCAGTTTCTCCTGTCTCTAAAACAAGCGTATATGGTACGCATGGCTTAGAGTTTGCATGAGGGACCGCACATTTTCCCGTCAAGTTTGTGTTTTATAGATCACAAACATGAATAATGTACGCAAGTTTCAGGCCCTGTTTTGTGCGTACAACAATTTTATAAATGAGACCCCTAGGATTTCTCTTAAAAAAAACATTCCATTTCTTTAATCCATCACTCTGCTTTTGCACATTCAACATTTTGATCTATAAAGGCATTTTTTTTTTTTGATTATGTCAAATGTGAAAGTGCAGATTTTTGTAAAATTTGAAAAGATCAGTTTATGTTTCAAATTAATTTGTTTTTCGTTTTTTTTTAAGTTTGGACATAACTTAATCTAGAATAATATAAAACTTAATCTTGAGCAGGGCATAAGACAGAAGCACTTCCCTGGTGGTCATGTAAAATGGCTGGCTGCCAAAAGAAAAAAGGCACAGTAAGAAGATGTCAAATGTGTTGTGGGCCCAAAAGAGACTTTGCTTCAGTAAACACAGCTGTGAAAGCAGAGCAGAGACACAGACAGGATGACATCACACTGAGAGGATTAAAACCAAACAGCTTCTGACCAAACTAGCCCTAAATGTATGTTTTAATAGTTATAATGATAAGCAGTTTGGGCAGTTACAACAGGGACATGTCAAAACACTCAGACATTTTAAAAAAAAAGAGAAAGTACACAAAGAGGAAAAAAAACAGCCTTCTGTGTTACGGAGGGCATCAGTGGGAAGCATGAACTCACTTTCTTCAAAACCTAATGCCTTGGTTGCTCAAGTGGTAAAATAAAAAAGACAAGATTTAACTAGAAATATGTCACCAAGGTTTTCAACGCTGTAAACTAGAATTGGCTCAATTCGTTATTATGAAACTTCACCACCCAGATGACAGTTAAGATTTTGACTTTCAGTGGGAAACAAAAGCTGGAATACAATGAAAACAAGGTCCCATCTGAGCACATATCCTGCAAAACATCCTTGGACGGCGAAGCAGCTTTAAGGGACTGTGCCAGAAAATGACTGAGGATCATGGTGCATTCCAGGAGTACTGGGAAATGGGAATTTCCAAGTTCCTAGCCATAAATGTTAATGGGAACCCCCCTTCCAAGTGGAACATCCCGCTCAGAAAGTGGGAGCAACTCTGACTACCCCCAGTTAGGATTTCAAGAAGGTTTGCTACTGGCAACTTTAGTAGGTAAACTATGTTACTTTTACTGTTAATATTCGTTCTTTAAGTTTTTTTTTCACATTTGATTACTTGTACAACTATTCATTTTTAATGTGTATATAGCCAGTATTAAAACATGTTCTGCGAGTAGAGTGCCTACCTATTTAGTAAGATTTCATATTCTAAAACTGCGAGAAAAAGAAAGGCTTTGCTGCTGGTGTCCAACTTGTTTCCAACTCTCATCGAGGCAGCATCATTAGGTTCAGGTTCATGAATGATAATCCCATGAATATGTAGATCACAGAAAAACAGGAAACTGCATTGCTAAGCATGTTAATAAATCTGATCACAAAGATGACATTCACCATATATGCTGAACATATTTAGAGACACCTGCAAACGTTTCACAGACCTAAGTTTATTTTGATGTAAAGTGAATGCGTGGCATTATCTGTAAGTGGGTTGTCAATCAATTTAACAGATATTGAGTAAAATATTGGGATGATAGTGGCTGAGAATCCTTTTTATCACATACTTTAAGTGCCAATAGATCATATGAGATCTTTGTTTAAAACTGTAGCACACAAGGCAACAGGCAATATGTATTTCTTCAAGAAATCCTCTCTGGCATCCATTAAAAGTGCTGCAGCACCTTCTGCACACCCTTTCTAAATCATCTTTCTCCTCACCAGCTTTTCAAGAGCAGTCTCAGTGTCCAGGTTTAGTTAAACCAAAGAAGCCAAAGGTACCTCAAATTTGCTAAACCTGGGTTTTTAGTACAGACCTCTGACCAGATATGTTGTTTCTGGTGGTTAGAGGAGGATTTAAAGGCAGGATTCATTAAAGCAATTTAAAACTTTAACTAAACTAGCAGACGTTTAACTAAACACGTTTTATTTTAACTGTCAACATTATCAGTTACAACAGTGTACAACAGAAACTAAAACCTCAAAACACTGACTTTAACAAGATGTGTTGTAATTATAAAAAGCTTTGATGTTTGAAACTATAGAAATGTTTTTAAAAAGGTGGTGGGGTGGACACCTTTGGATATATCATCAGTCCATCACAGGCCACAAGACCTAATCTACATGTAAAGGTTACACGGCTGTGTGGGGAACCCAGTGTTGTGGTTGTAATGAAAAAGGAGATGGTGGGTAATCCCACAAACTTTATTACAGCAAGTGTCACATGACACTAGATGACATTACAGAACACCATCAGTTTTTTTTCTGCAATCCTAACTCAAATGTCTCTTCTGTCACAGGAGTACCATCTGCTGACAAGAAGCAATAACAGCAACAGAACATACATCCATTTTCTGTGTACACCTCAGAACACAATAACTGGAGTACCTGGAGAAAACCCACAAATGCTGAGGGAGAACATTCAAATATTTTACTTTATGACAATAAAACCTGAATGCAATTTTTTGCAATCTATAGATCTAATTTAGATTAATTAAAAATAGTGCACGGGTAGCATAAACATGTTGAAACAAAGAAACAAAAGTTTAGCCTTGTATCTTGAAAAAATGTATTGATTTTTAAATAAATCCCACAACATTTTGAAAATGGGACTAATTTACTATGATATTGCTCCCCCTCCCACCCGCACCCCTTTAAAATTAACAGAATCATAGACACTAGTTGCTTTATTTTAGAAAACGGTTTTCCTATATGTAGTTGTTGTTTTGCCTGTCTTTGAAAATGAAAGAACAATTATGCTTTTGCCTGTTTCTCTGTTTTTGTGTTGAATTAGGAAAAATATCTCATGAGCCACTCAACAGATTTCTTTGAATCTTTCAGAAAGTAATCACTGGATGCACATCTATAACTGATTAACTTTTGGAGTCAATGCAATTCAAGATGGCTGCCACATACACCTAATCTTATAATTACAAAAATGGCTATAACTCTGCCAGTTTTGCAGATATTTCGTTACAATTAGGTGTGGTTGTAGCTGAGATGAATTCACAACAGATACTTCAAGCAGCTGTCATTGTACATCTTTGCTTAAAATTTTGGCATTAACTACTTCCATCAACTCTTTACCGTTTGTTGGCAAATTATCTAATGAACTCTCAGAAAGTAATCAATGAATGCACATCTACAATGTATTAATTTTTGAGTCAGCCCAATTCAAGATTGCCGCCACAGCTAAACACCTTAATCCAACACAAAAATAACTTTAACTCTGTGAAATTTACAGATATTTAGCTGAAGTCTGGTGTAGCTGTGGCTTGGAGTTTTTCTCAACACATACTCCTAGCACAAATAGATTTCACAAGTCCTTGTAATATTGCATGAGCTCAAACAACATTTACAACACTGTAAACCCAGATAAGTTCATACAACTCAAATGTTTTAGTGAAGCTGATTACATGAAAAAAAATAAATGACATCAACTCAAAGAAAAAAAGTTTAAGAAACTTGTTTTTGTCAAATATATTTTACATAGTAATTTAAAGAAACATTGACTTGTTTTTGTGCTAATGACACATTCTTGTTTATGTTGTTTCTACTTGGCATTTTGAGTTTAAATATGATTTAAAATGAAGCACCCCTTCTTCATGACATTTGACCTACTGTCATCTTTCAGTAATTGTTCCCAAAAAGTTCATTTTGACCTGAGTGACTCTTGATTGTTTTGGGACACACACACACACACACAGGTATTTACAGACTGTTTACATGTTGTTTAAGCCTTGTTTACTAAGGCCTGTGTAGAACTGTTACAACACTCTTAATGGACTCAACTCATGGCACTGGGGTGTAACACAAACCAAGCAAGTATGATTGCTGATGATTATTTGTGTCGTTATTCAATATGAGAAATTATGTGTTTTAACAAACTTTTAGTCCTTTCTTACATGAGAACTCTACTCAGTTATGAGTGAAAGAATATTTGTACAGAGTGAGATAAAGCTTTTCTGCAACCCCAAAGTCTTTCAACCCCACCAATCTGATTGTTCTAGTTATCAAACTAACTGAAGAGAATTCCTTGGTGGGTGACTGCAAGTCAGTTTGTTTTACAGTTAGTTTGTCATGTAGTTTGACTTTCTGTTTGTCGTGTGAAGACCTGCTTCAACTTGTTTGTCATTTTTCATTTATGAAACCTAAGAAAATTTTTTTTTGCTTGGTGGTTTTTTAAGTCTACCAGGCAAAAGATAAAGAAAGAAAAATTTAAGTTGATAAATAACTTTTTTTTACTGTAATAAGCGTTGCTTCAGCTCACCTGTCACCTGACCCCTGCTGCATCAGCTGCCTCCTCACCATCCCTCTGCAAACATCACCGCAACCTCAGGTGACCTTGGACAGAACTCAACAGGCTCTGGGCCTTAACCTGCCTCCTTGTCGTGGTGTAGTTGAGGCCTGAGCAGCCTCCAAGTTCCTCAACAACAAAGTGACAATTGGCCATCACAAAGCCCTGATCTCAGTGCCATACAAACTTTGCAGGCAGAGCTGAAAAGACATGTGTGAACAAGTCAGCCTACAAACCTGACCAGTACATTTCTGACTTGTGAAGCTTGTGGAAATACCCAAAATGTTTGACCCAAGTCATACAATTTAAAAGTAGGGGTGAAAGGCAGGTGTGGGTGAAAGAATCTTTGGACAGAGTGAGATAAAGCCTTTCTGTAACCTAAAGGTCTGAATATCCTTGTTATCAAATAAAGTTTATAACAAATTGAGGAGAAAGCCTTGGTGGGTAATTGCAATTCAGTGCCTTTTGCAGTCAGTTCATTATGCAGTTCGACCCTCTACACACATCACTGCAACCATAGGTGACTTTGGATGGAATGCTGACCAGTGATCATTAAAGGGCTCTGGGCCTTATCCGGACCTTGTTGTGGTCCTATCGAGGCCTGAGCAGCCTCCATGTTCCTTAAAGATGAAGTGATAACTGGCCCTCCACAGCTTCTGATCTGATGAGGCACCTTTTACCCTGCGTGATGAGAGATAAGAGTATAAGCGATTTTGGGTCAGGCTATTTCATTTAAACTGATGCAAATTGATAAATAAGACCAATTTCCAATCTGATCAGAACTTTCATCAGGACTAACAACAACAACAGTCTGGCAGAATTAATAATATCTTCTGACCAAATGTCAAATTCAAAATTCTTTAAACTATTTACCAAATTGGTTGAAAGTATACCCAATGAAAAGCATTCATCCTAAAATTCAAACATTCTGTTCAAAGAATTTCTTTGGTGAACATAAATTAATAGTCACTATTCTGAACTTAGGTTATTAAAGTATTACTTGTTGCTGTGTTTTATCTTGATAAATCCTCATTATAAGAAGTTATTTAATAGTCATTCCTCAAAAAAAATATTCCCTAAAATCTTATTTTGTTGTGTTGTCTTAATTGTTTATTGTTGATTTTATTTTTATTGATTTAGTTTGAATTCTATAATAAAACCTTAAAAACAAAATGCTGTTTCTGTGGTGATCTGTGACTTTTTGCACTTCCTGGTGGGCGTGGCCGGCTCCTCCTCCTGGTGGAGTTGGTTTTCTCCTCTGCACACCTGAAGGAGATGAGACATCAGAAGAGCTGGTGTATTTAAGGCTGTGGTGGGAACCAGATCAGCGCTGGAGCATTGCTTACCTTGTGTGTGTTCCTGCCTGTCCGAGGGTCCAGTCTGGTTCCGGTTCCTATGCAAAAGCCCAGCTTTGATTTGTTTGCTGATGTCTTCCTGTCTCCTTCATCTACACTCAACTCAGGAGAGCTCGAACTGCCTGGTGTTTCTTCCTGGACACAAATACCAGAAAGCCTTTACTTGGGAAGTAACCACAGATCCTACATCCAATGCAGAACCTCACCTGACAATTAGTAAGCCTCAAATCGGTTGTTTTGTTTTCGCTCGTTTCAATCCTCGTTATATTACTTACAGTTTCTTCTTCTGTGTTTCAGATCCCAATTCTGTTCCGTCCATTCCTCTGTTCACTGTAAATAAAGACACTTACCTGATATCTGCCTTCTGTAGTCTGTCTACCACCAAGCTGTTGCACTCTTCGACATCTTAGAATCCTGACAGTTTCCTCCTTATTTGGTGAATACATTATGATACAGAGTTCCCTGAAGTGAATGAATTTCATTCTTTAGTTATTGAGATCTGATAAATGGTAAATTTAATCTCAAAATTGAACTGTCCCTTTATTACACTATCAATCAACTTGAATATTAACATTAAAACTTTATATAGAATAAAAATGATTTCAAAACCCACTTCAAACACCTTTTTTATCAAACTGCTGCCTTGTGTTGTGCTTAACACATTAAGAGTCTTCAAGAAGCAAATTTCTTACATGAACATTAGTCCTCTAACACAAACTCATTTTTAATACTCAGCACTTTCTATCTTTCAGGCCCATCGAGACTTTTTAGTTAAACTCAAATGTGTTGGTCATGGCTTATATAAATAATATGCATCAGCCAAAGTAGATAAGTCAATTATTATTTTGCCCTCAAGCTTAATTGCCATCTTCTCCAGGCAAGAGAACACAAGACTAGTTGAACTGGCACTGATTGGGAGGAATCCAAAAGGCACTTGATCAATGTCTGGCTCATTGGACTGCCATACTATCCATCCATTCATCCATTTTCTTTACCTGCTTCTCTGTTTTGGGTCACGAGGAGCTGGTGCCTATCCCCAGCAGTGACTGTGTGAGAGGCTGGACAGGTCGCAATTCTATCCCAGGGCAAATGAGACACTCTCAAGGGAAAATTTTAGATTTTAGATCTGTGGGAGGAAATTGAAGTAAACCCACATGTGCACAGGGAGAACATGCAAATTCCACCCAGAAAGGCCCCAGGCCGGGTCATGATCCTGCAACCTTCTGCTGGGAGGCAACAGCTTTAACCACTACACCACTGTGCCACTCCTGCCTTACAACAGAAAACAAAAAAAATGTTAAATGTTACTGTTGAGAGATGTGAAAATGGTGGAAAGTCGCTGAGATACCATCCTGAAACAGTGAGGCATCAGCCTCATCTGGAGTTATGAACAGAGGCGATCCTTCCTAAGGATGCCATCAGCCAACCTGCTGCAACCACAGGTGAAAATGTGCCATATCAAATCTGTCTTGTGGCAAACCTACTAAAGATGCTCATGAAACTGTGCCATGCCAGGTTCTGACCCCAACTTGCAGGATGGGGAACTTTGGACTGGCCTACTATAACTCTCCATTCATGAGGCATGGTATCCTTATTTGGGCTATATGGTATTAGCAAGAATGGCAGCAAGGAAACCTCCCCAGCACAGCTGTAGCCAACCAGGAAGTGAGGAGGTCATAAATTCCGGGATGCAGCAGAACCAGTCATCGGGATATGTGGGCTTGAGATAAAGAGTGCCCTTAAGAACATACTGAGACCGAGGGAGGAATGGGAGATGGGAAAGTGTCACGATTTGAGTTTTTGAGTTATTTTTCTGTACTTGATTTCATGTTGTTACTGTTGTGTTTATTTGTGTTCTTATCATTCTTGTTTTTCTCATGTGTTCCTGTGCCACTATTCACCTGCCATTAGTTCAGTAGTTCTCCAGTCAGTCTGGTCAACTGCCTGGCTAACGTTAGCAATTTTATGTTGTTTGTCTATAAAAAAAAATACACGGGCTAATGTTAGCTTGGTATTTGCATTTGAGTTGACCCAACATTTTACGTTGACTATAGCTTGTTAGCTGCCTCAGTGTTGGTATAAGACATATCTTATTGTTTTACTTTCCTGATTCTGACTGCTGCACAGAGCTAGCACTGCCATAATTCCTGGGTCTGAACCTCCAAACAGGAGCTGGAGCCCCACATTCAAAAATCATCACATTGGTTTGACTCAAACACATTACAACTGAGCAAACCTAACACTAAACACACTACCCTCTACCCTAAGTATAAAATCCAATTATGCTTAATGGGGGTAAGAATGGATGGAGAATAGGAGAGTTTTCTCCCTTGGACTCTCCGTCTTCGCTGCTGCACAGAGCGACTTGCAGGTCACCTAAACGCGACCAAATAAATATTAAAATCAAATTCTGCCCTACTGCCCGTTTTTCCATTTCGTGTTTCCGATCTTAGCCTAAAAGTGAAATATGAAAAACCAGGCTGTAAGGATTGAGTTTTGTCTCTGCCCTGTGGGCAGCGCCACTAACTCTTCCTCCACAGCTGAAGCAAATTCCACCTGATGAGCAGTACCTGCATATAAGCCTCCAGCTGGTTCCAGATCTTCGCTGGAGCATCTTATGGGTTAGAGTCTCAGCCTCCTGTTTTCAACCTGTAATGGCAGAATTTACTATAGGGTAACACCTGTTGTTTATAAGTCCTGATAATGTTATGACTTCTGTTCCAAGTCCCATGGGTTCTCACAGAATGAACTTGTTTATAGAAGTGATGTTGAATTTTCTTCCCTTGGGAACCAGACTGACTTACCTTTCCCTAACTCCTCCTTCTGGTCCAGTATTTCAATATCTTTAATAAAAGCACCTGTGTTGACTTGGAGGGGCAGAGCTTTGATTTGGAGCTTCCCTGTTCAGAACTGCTCTCTATATTCTGTGCACATTATATAAATAAACCTGCTTGAGTGATTTCATCTAACAGTGCCTGGAAATTCATTTATTGCTGCCACAACAAACCCTAAGCTCACGGCTACTCTAACCATTGTTTTTTGTACCTCCACTGTCGCTTCAGGTTGTGTTGCCCTACTCTATGGTTTACCTTTTGCTGCCTGGAACTTACCTGGTGAACTTACCTGCTCCTGGATTTCTGGACTGCTTCCTTCTTGGAAACTGCCTTTGGATTGCCTGCTTCTCTCCTGTGCCACGCACCTGTAAGACAAAACTATTACACTCAAAATCATCTATTGCTCCATCAAAATTAGCCCTGTACCCGAGACTCACCTGGCTCCTCCTTGCCGTTGCAGATCCTCCTGGTCAACCTTCACTGTACATTCTCTCACTGTAGATAAAACCACTTACCTTTTACGCCGCCTCTGTGTCTGGTTTTTGTTGCCGCTCATACGATGAATGCTGAATTATGTCAGAGACATTTTTTGGTTTTTCGTTTGTTAATAAAAAACAAAATAACCAGTCTGTATTTCATGATTTGATTTTTGATAGTCCATTGAAAATGGAAAGAACGAATGATACACAGATTATTTTAACATATCTGATTTGCTTTTTTTGTTCTGTCATTCCAGACTATGCCAGACAGCTGATGAAGCTTGTGTGGCACATGTGGCTGGAGTTCCCCTTCTATGAAGATGTTCTGGTTCCAGAAACTCCTGTTCTGCCTGTCGTCTCACATGTGCATAAAGTTGTCAAGACTGAAGCCATCGCTGCCCACACAACACGATTCAAACAAGAACACAAATCTAACATAATAATGTAAAAAATAAAAAAATTTGTCGAACAACATTTGACGTCTTTTATTCTTGTTATATATCCCATTAAGTACTATGTAATGCATTGCTTTGCATTTGCCATTATGTAATTACAAGGTGACATCTCTGAATCGAACATGCTCAGAAACTCCACATTTCATTTTATCCTCCAAGACTTGCATTTGGAGGCAATTCTCTGCAACCACTCCTCAATTTTGAGGGGCTATGCTTATTGGTTCAGAGGCATTACATATGTAATCATGACTAAAATAGAAAATAACAGTCACACAAGCATCATTGTTCTGTTGATATATGCATTTATTTCAACTGACATTTGACAACAACATAAAACATTAATCTATTCTGTCTGTTCATCCTCTATCATTCTCTTGCTGTCTCATCCACATACTTCATGAGTACTGGAAACCAGTATACTCCTGGGAAGGAAATACTATTCTGATGGTATTGATACAGTGCATGTGGGGTGAATTCTCCTGTCATGTCTGCATAGTCAGTGGTAAATAAATGTGCTTAGTCTTCTGTACGCTATATATTGGTAGAATCTGAAAATACACAAATGTAAACATTGTAATGAAAAATGAGAAAAGATTATGTCATAGTGCTGGACAAATGATCTAACAGCACAAAAAATGAACTGAGGCTGCAACAGTTTTTTGTGCTAAACTGAACAAATGTACTGCTGTTGCACACTAGACACAGCTGCTAAAGAAGCAAAGTAATGCAGTTATTAAAATTTTGATCTGGTCACTGTTGATTTCACAAATTCAAATTGTAGGAAATTTGTTAGGAATAAGTCACTCGTGGCGTGGTTCATTGTCCCCTATCGGACCTTCCTCCTGAACATAAACATAGAAGGACGTCTCTAACACCCATCTATTTAGGCAGTTGGCCTTGAATACGTTATGCTAAGTGATGCAGCTCACGTCTGCTTCCTGCAGTCTGAAGGAGAAGGCATGTATCTTTTGGCAGCAGATGCTCTTCTGCTGTGTCTGTATCAGGGCACAGTGTCTGCATATAAACCTGCTGTTGAAATAGAGTAGTTGAAAAGCCAGCCATATATTTGGTAGGACGTTTATTATGAAAAGAAAAGGGGCAAGAAAATCAATATAAACTAAAAGATTAAGTGAAGTAAATAATATGAGTCAGCAACCAATACACCTACACAGTCTGAACGACATTATGTGTAAAGTGTGCGAAAAAAAAACCTATATCTGTTAGCCACGTCATTTTCTAATAGACCGTATGGTAATCTATGTGGCATGCTAGCAGTGCTCTTTAAATGACCATAATAGATATTACAATTAAATCCACAATTTGTACATTACAAATGGTAATCCGTTCTTACCATCCCACGTCCCCAGCTCTGTTGTTATGTGCATCATTTTGTCTGCCCTGACAGTCCTGATTATCCAAATCAGAATCCAAAGAGTTTTCACTCAATTCCGGACATCCAGTGGTCAGTTCAGATTCATATTGGTACAGTTGTATATCCTTTGAATTCACAAAGTCTACTAGCATCTCTTCATATACAGAAAAGACTTCCACAAGTAAATAACCGACCAGTAGCAACGTTCTTCATTTTCCAGCATTAATGTAGGAGTCGGGTGTGGCACAGCACACGTCAAGAAATCAGCCCCCCAAATTGCCCACTTTCAAAACTATTGACTACTTTTTAACTGTAGGTCTCACAAAAGAAAAAGAGTTCTGCTAAACAGCATAAAGTGCAGCTAGAAGAAGAGCTGTTCACTGTAAGAAATAAAGAAAGAGAATTTATTCTTCATACATAAACGTAACTGCACTGTAGCTTTTTTGTCATTTATAGTGGATGATTGTGTGTAGAAACATACCTGCTGCTGAGTGTTAATTATTAACCTAAGACCTAAGCTTTTGTTTGGTGTGCAGTTTTTCAATGCCTTGTACCTTGTATGAGGAGTCAGGGTCTTAAATGGTAAATGGCTTGCACTTATATAGCGCTTTATCTAGTCCAAAGACCCCAAAGCGCTTCACACTACAATCATTCACCCATTCATACACTGATGGCGGTAAGCTACATTGTAGCCACAGCTGCCTTGGAGCAGAGTGACAGGGTGATGCCATCACACCGGCGACACCGAGCCCTCTGATCAGCACCAGTAGGCAAGGCAGGTGAAGTGTCTTGCCCAAGGACACAACGGCAGAGACTGGCGGAGCGGGGGCTTGAACCGGTGTTCATAGAGCCGTGTTTCCCCATCAGATAGGGTTCCCCCTGCATCTCCGTGCCGCTCTGTGCCGCTCACATGGCAAAAAACAGCGTGCTTGAACTACGGACACCATGAAAGGTCAAACAAGGTGTTTCGGCGAAGTTGACCTACTGTTTTGCTAGTGTGATAGATAGACAGACAGACTCTGTTATGGACAATGTAGACAATGTGTGGGAAAAAAACAATAAAGAAATAAATAATTATCTATTAACCTAATTGTTTATAGGGGCAAAAATTTCTCATTAAAAAAACCATCATTCTTGTGAAAACATTTCATAAGCAGTTTATACACTCCATCAGATACCGTTCCCCCTGTGTAACAGAGGGTAAACAGTATCTGATGGGTGATATAGGGCCATCAGATACTGTTCCTCCAGTGTAACGGGGGGGTGCACAAGAAAAACAGAAATGAGTTTTTACATAGTAGTACACAAACACTGTGTTGTTGTTACAGCAACAAACAAGTTCAAAGTTAAAAGCATTAAAAATCCCAAAACAAACAGTAACCGCGAGAGTACATTAAGACAGAGCTAACCTAAAAAAATGGGTAAAAAACAATTGAATTTCTATTCTTTAATTTACCTCCACCGAGGAGGTATATGTTTCCGGTAGCATTTGTTTGTCAGTGCACAAGATTACTCAAAAAGTAAAGTATGGATTTTGATGAAATTCTCAGGAATTGTTGAGGTTGTCACAAAAAACAAATAATTAAATTTTGGTGGTGATCAGGGTCATGATCCAGGTCCTACAATGTTTTAATGAGCCTATGGCCTAGGCGGGCGGAGGTGTGTGCTCTCAGAGTTCCTGAACATACAGCAATGATGATGATGTCATCACTGTACTTTGAGAAACTCAGAATGCAAAGATCAGTCCCATTATGACATCACAATGATAACGGGTCTTGGAGGAAATTATTTCCTGTAGTATTCTCTAGGTGTGTCCCAATTCAGCGGCTGCATCCTTCGAAGGACCCGGCCTACCCGGTATATGTAGGCCGGGTCCTTCGAAGACCGGGTAGACAGGAAGTCAGCGGTTGTGAATTGAGACGGTCTAGCCTTCAGATTTACCTCGGAGTACGTCCTGTCGCCTAGCAACCGTAACAGTGCGCAAACGGAAAGAGCGAAAATGGAGACAGAAATGTTATTAATTTTTTTTACCACTTTTTTAATATTAGAAGAATTGCAAGAATTATATCGTCGCCGCCATGTCTTTGATCCTTCTTCACCCGATCCAGCAGCACTGCCAGAGACTTCCTGTTTAGTGAATAAAAGTTTAAATAAACGGTCCAGGAAGAGGACATTCAGATTCATCCTGCATATTTATTGTAAATAGCTCTGCAGTTTTTTTTAAATGAACTTACTGTTAATAAAATTAATTATTGTCAATTTTTTTGTAACAACTTTATTTTAGAAATTTAAAACAAAAACAACATTTTCAAGAACAACAACAAAAAAAATACAACCAATTCATTTATTTGCAATCTTTTCTAGAATTGAGAAAAGCCTTTCCATTCGCTCCCTATTTTCTTGTGCTCTTCTCTCTTCTGCTTCTCTCTGCTGCCTCATATCTTCCCTGATTAAGTTCATAAATTCATCCTCTCTGTCCTGCTGCCTCTTTCTTCCCTGTCTCCTTTCCTCTCTTTGCTCCTCAGCCCTGTCTTCTTCTTGGTCAGCCACTGCTGCGCTTGGACCTGGAGTGTCCTCAGTGATGGAGGCAATTAGGACAGGAGGTGCAGTGGAAGGCCTCTGTCCTAAAACCTCATCCATGAGGACAAACCAGGGCCAAGTCGCAGCAGTGGGCTTCCCACTCACTCCTTCCCCTGACCCTGGATATTTGCAGTCCTAAACAGAGGAAATAAGACATCACAGTTCACAAAAAGAGCAACAAACATGTTCCTTTAAACCTCACATGTAAAAATTATATTCTTTATTACACATGTACATACTTTATATTTCTTTTTTAAGTTGTCCCTTTTTTTTTTTTTTGCCTGCAAAGGTGTCACCTTCCCCTGCAGGCCCATCTTCTCCAAAATTATCCTAATAACATCAACAAAAAATGAATGAAGAGGGAAACATGAAAAATAATGTCTTAAACCCATATTTAAAAACTACAGTTTTCTCAACACGACACAGTAGGAGCTATATTTCATTTAGATCACAGATTATGGACAGTATGGAGTTAATGAAACTGTACTCATAAGCATAAGATGAATAAATGGATTCATTCTTCTACCTCCATGCCACAGCGGCAGAGTTTTTTGCGCCCGTAAAAAGGTGGCTGTTTTTATTGCGAAGCTTGATGAAAGCTTTGGTCTGCTCCTTGGTCCCTAAAAAAAAGAGAAAAAATAGCTTAGCAGCAAAAGTTGAGGAACTACGGGACCTGCTGTACGAGCTCATTTATTGTCCTGATGATCTCTGACAAAAAAATAATACAAAAAAATGTCTACGCAAATAACAAAAGCCTATCATCATAACTGCTTTAGGTTTTTCATATTTGTAATCCCAGATTTTAACATACTTACATTTAAAAGTGTACTCCACTTTCGCTTCGTCCGCCATTGTAAAAAGAATTTTCCGTTAGACCGGTTATACCCGCAATGCATCTTGAGATAGGATGGGCTGAGAAGGATACATCGGAACCGTCCTTCAAATCGGGGAAAAGGAGTACGCATATGTGGGCCGCATTTGAAGGAGTCTTCGAATTGGGACAGCCTTCGGCGCGCCGCTGTGACGTAATCGGCCTTCAAATCTGGCCTTCCAAGGATGCGGCCGCTGAATTGGGACACACGCTCTGTCACACTGGAGCTGAGTGAGCCTGTTAGAAAAGGAGCTTTCCTGCCTTGGGACAGGATGTCCATGAATAATAGCAGTATGTTCAGGAACCTCATGTCCCTCACTGACTCAAATGTCGCCAAGTTCTGCCTGATGAGTTTTTAAGCTTTTTTCAATGAGTTTATTGAGCCTGCTTGCATCCCTGTCACTGATGCTGCTTTCCTATCAGACCATGACACAGTAAATGGCACCTGCCACCACAGGCTAATATAAAATTTCCTGCATTTTACAACACATTTTGAAGGATCTGAGCTTTCTCATAAAACAGAGTGCTCCAGTTTAGCCTGCTGCCCAGATGAACTCCCAAGTAATTGTGTCAATCCACAACCTCTACTTCCTTCTTCAAAATCTTGATGGACCAGGTTGTGGGTTTTTTAATCCTGAAGTTGATCACCATCTCCACCACATTCAGAAGCAGATATTCCTGCAAGGCCACTTCACAAAGTTATCCGCCAGCTCAGTGTACTCCAATACCTGTCCATCTCTAATACACCCAACCACTGCAAAGTCATCAAAATACTTCTGAAGGTGGCATGACTTAGTGTTGTACTAAATGGCTGAGATGTACTGAATGAACAGGAATGGAGACAAGACTGTTCCCTGTGGAGCTCCTGTGTTACTAATGACCACATCAGACTGGGTCCTCACAGGGTCCTCCCAAATGCACAAACAGACAGAAGACCTGTCTGACAGATAATCAGTAATCCAGGAGACAGTAGATGCACTGACACCCATCCCCAGCTGCTCCAAACTCAGTAAAGAAAGCTGGGTAGTGTTGAAGGCCTTGGAAAAATCAAAGAACGTGATTCTTACAAAACAGCTACCACTATCCAGGGTTAAGTGAGCACAATGCAGCAGAAAGATTACATCCTTATTCATACCCACATGGGGTTTGTAGGCTGTTGTGGAATTTTCTTTAACAAAGAGGACAACGAAGAGTTTCGTCTTAGGATAATTTATTTAAGCTATATAGCTGAGAATCCCTGAGCTGAGGTGAGTCAGCAGAGTGAGCTTGAAGCATTACAGATAGCTTCCCCTTCTTATACCATTTGTAGGATGAGGAGCGGTCAGGGGGGAACAGAAGGTTTAAAATAAATTGATCAAAAGGGCAGGTAATTAAAGAAAAACACATGAGATAGCACAGACATCATTGCACCCTATAGAGCAGGGGTAGGCAACCCTGGTCCTGGAGAGCCGCTATCCTGCAGGTTTTACTTGATTCCCTGCTCCAACACACCTGATTCAGAGGTTAAATTACCTCTTCATGTTCTGCAGAAGCCTGTTAATGACACACTGATTCAAATCATGTGTGTTGGAGCAGAGAAACAAGTAAAACATGCAGGATAGTGGCTCTCCAGGACCAGGGTTGCCTACCCCTGCTATAGAGATAAGATTAAAGGCATCCTAACTAAACTAAATCATGGTGAAAATGAATGCTCTGTGTTTTCCACAGTTCATCAAGGGGTTACATACAGCAAGAATCACTGAAACAGTATTTTTTCCATTACATAGGCAAAATAGAGAGGGTCCAGAGCAGTTCTGACCAGCTGTCCAAGATGGGTCAGGACCAGCCTCTCCAGAGTCCTCATCAGTAGTGACATCAGAGCAATCAGTCGGGAATCATTTAGGTCAGATGGAGTGGTTTTTTTTGGCACCAGCACTAAGCAGGATGTTTTCCAGCACCTTTTCTTGCAGCAGACTCATGCTGAAGATGTGCTGAAGGAAACCGGGCAGCTGGGAAACACATCAGACCTGGGGACTGAGGTGATCAAGGCCTGCAGCTAAGATCATTTAGTTTGGCAGACAATATTCATTCCTTCAAGAAATGCTAGGCCTTCTATTCATAGCTATTTTTTTCCTTACCACTAATTGAAATGATTAATGACTTAAAGTGACTTAATGTAGGAGTAATCCTTCTTGCCTTTCAAAGACATATACAATACATTCTTTGCATTCCAGTCACTCCAGATCTGACAAGGAAATCTAACCCCCACAATTCCTCAGTTTACATTTCCTTTTTGCTTGGCTCCTGCAAAGCCTCAGTTACTGACAGTTTCATGTCCAGCATGTTACTAACATATTTTTGTTTGGGATTGATTGAAGTAGTGTGCCAATGCACTTTCTTTTATACAGTTTTATGCAATACTGATAACACCAACTTATATTTTGTGGTTTTTAAAACCAACCATTTGAACCCACTGAATTACAGAAAGATTTTTGCATTTTTATGTGTACATTTAGATGATTGATGCATTTTTCCTAAACAATTACTTTCAGTTGTGACTGACATCATGCCCAAGTCTGTCTTAGTTAAAACAAAGTTTACCACAGTGACAACCAGATGAAGTTTCTCAAAGCTTTGCAGCTTTCCATTCAGTTTCAGTGTTAGGAAATTTTTAATTCATTAAGGATTTAAATGTGCTTCCTCTAGATGAAGAAATTAAAAAGGAAGAGATTATTGTAGAATGAATTTTGTAATGTCCATGACATATTGAACTTATTTGTTCTTAACCAAGAAATCAGATACAGAACAAATAAACTTGAACTTAACAAGTTTTATTAGGAAACAGATTCTAAACACTGTCAATTCCAAATCATATCTCATATTAAAAAAAAACAAAGACATGGAAGAGAAGATTCTGGAATAAGTTCAAAGCAAGGACATATAAATGAGGATATACATCACTGGCTGCTAGGGGGTGCTATAGCTTCCGCTAGAAAAGTCATAGCACCCCTGTAGCACCCCCAAGCAAGGGTGTAATCCACATGAGGTTTGAGTCGGACATGTCTCCCTCACTTCCCTTATATGTGCCCTCTATCCCCCGCACTTTTTTCAACAGCTGCAATTGTTTAATCCATTGTTAACATGTGGGGACGTGTTTTTCCAAGCCATCTTTAAACGCACCATAAGCGCTGTACACATGGTGTATCGGGTAAGTAAGTAAAGTAAACTTTATTTATATAGCACCTTTCACAGACATAAAATCACAAAGTGCTTAACAGAAATGGAGACAACAATATAAAATCAATGAACAAAATTAACAGAAAGCCAGACTGAAGAGATGTGTCTTGAGACTTTTTTTGAAAGAGTCAGTACATTCGGAGCAGCGCAATGCTAAAGAGAGAGCGTTCCAGAGCCTCGGGGCCACCACCTGAAATGCTCTGTCACCACGGGTTTTAAAATGAGTTCTAGGTACTGACAGCAGCATCTGATTTGAAGACCTCAGGAGCCTAGACGGGCAGAGAGGCTTCAGAAGTTCTGATATATATTTAGGGGCCTCACCATGGAGTGCCTTAAAAGTTAAAACCAATATTTTAAAATGAGTCCTAAAATAGACCGGGAGCCAATGCAAAGAAGCCAGAACAGGAGTTATGTGAGCTGAGGAGACTTGCTGCTTATCAGTGTTGCATGGTACATCAGAAATATATTCAACAAACTAGCCAGAGCCAATAAGAGGCAAAAAACTTTGCAAAGTTTTTTCCAAACAAACCAGTGATTGTTTGAGTTATGGTGTTCCATGCTGATAATGTTAGCTAAATGATAATTGATGTCAATATATAATGTTAACAAAGCTATTAATGTTGTTCTGAACCTATGTTACATTCCTTGCTGGTTATTTAATGCTAGCAATATATTCAATCCTCTTTAATTTCTGTGCAGAAGTTGTGCTCACTGTTGCTTTCCACATATTTAAAAATAATCTTTACTGCCACAGTAGAAAGAGCAAAGTCAGGGAGGAGAAGGAAAAGGAGGGGTTAAATCAGAGGCCAGCAGCAGAGACAATGATGCAGGGTCTTCAGTGAGGAATGTTGCCAGAAGTCCGGAGCCTTTTTGAAGAAGTGGAAATACTTGTACGGTTGCTGCTGACTGTGCCTGCCTCTTCTGCTGAGGCTGAAAGAAATTTCAATGGTCTTTGGCAGTTAAAACCTGGCTTTGCAACACAATGACACAGTCTCGGCTCAACAGTGTTGCTGTGGGTCATATCCACAAAAACAAATTGGACAAACTAAATAGGAGAGAAATTACTCAGCAATTTATTGTGCCTAATGAGAGGTGCAGAATCACATTTGTGGGAAGCTTCTTTATGACAAGAACGCATGGTAATATGTCCGGAGAGCGAGACCAAAACCAGACACGGAGACAACAGCTGAAGGTAAGTGTGTTTATTTACAAGGTGGTCACTGTGTACGGAGCGTGCGCCGTGGTAGGATCTGAAAGGCAAGAGGAACAGGGTGAGTCTCGGGTACCAATCCTGCTGTCAGCTGAGCACTGTATGAATGATTCAATTGTTGTTCTTTGGTCTTACAGGTCCAGGAGATGTCCAGCGGCGAGGAGGAGGAAAAGGAGGCGTTCAGGTGATCCAGGAGTCAACAAGCCAGTAATCCCGTCCAGGTGAGTATCCAAGTGTCCAAGGTAAGTATCCGTGAGTCCACAGCTCCGTGACGTGGCAAGGTATCTATAAACAAGGTGCATAAAGAACGTAGTCAATAATTTATCAAGACTTGGTTAGAAACGGTGGCTGCAAATCTAACCCAGGAGGTTCGATGCTCCAGCGAAGGTCTGGTCTCAACTGGAGGCTTAAGTACTGGCAGTCTTCATTATCCCAAATCTGGATCACCTGTGGAAGTAGAAACTGGAGGAGCCGCCCCAAGGCGGGGCTAAAACTCCAGATCCCTACACTTTATTCCTGTGACAGAGGTTTAGGTAGAGATATTGGTCTATCACAGATACATATGTATATTTCATTCTGTTCTTCATATGATTTTATATGTTTGTGCTTGCGTCTGTGTGTGTTGAGAACTGTAAGAACAAATAATCCTTCTTGGCACCCTCAATAAAATGCTTAGCACCCACTTAGCACCTGCAGAAAAAAATCTCTGGACTCGCCACTGATTTACATGCTTGTGTATTTCCCAGTATTGTAACAAATTGTTAGAATTAGGAACATTCTGCTAGTGAATCAATATTTTTTTCTAATTATGTACTTAAAATAATAGAAAATCGGGACTTCCGGGTGAGCAAGCAAGATGGCGACAGCTTAAGCAGAATGCTCCCCGACATATTTTAAAAATCTCAAGCTATAAACAAACAAGCCACATTGAGAGGAAAAATAATTGCAAAATCATCTCATATAAAAAAACTAGACAAGAAAAATTTATTAATTTGGAACATAAACTGGCTGAATTGGAAAAAACAAACTAAAATAAGGTAACCAAATAAGGTACCAAAAATTATAGTCTCTAAGAAACTAATGCACTACTGAATAAACTATACCTACCTACTGTAACAAGGGAACAGAATGAAACCCTGACCAAAAACATATCAACACAGAAAATTGAAAATGTAGTAAACAAGTTAAAACTCAACAAATCACCAGGACCAGATGGATTCAATTCAGATTGGTATAAGACTTATTTAAAAGAACTTTCTCCTGTTCTCTTGAGAACATTTAATTGGGTTCTAAATGGAGGACAAATTCCTTCCTCCTGGAGAGAAATAATAATTACAGTCATCCCAAAGGAAGGTAAAGACAAACTAAACTGTTCAAATTACCGCCCTGTCAGTCTACTTAATCCAGATTATAAAATTTTCACATCTATGATAGGCAAAAGATTAGAACATATCCTCCCAGATATAATGAACCTAGACCAGAGGAGATGAACTAGGGACAATATTAGAAGAACCTTAAACGTGATCAACCATATTAGAAAGACTGGCAAACAAGCAATTATATTGGGCTTAGACGCACAAAAAGCATTTGACACTGTAGACTGGTCATTCTTTTTCAGAGTTTTGTCCCAATTCAAATTTTCCAATAAATTTATAAAGATAATTCAGGGATTATACAACAAGCCCACGAATTGAACAAGGGTGTAGATAAGGATGCTCCATGTCCCCATTACTATTCGACATATTTATATAACCTCTAGCACAATCCATCAGGTAAAACACCAAAATACACGGCATAAAGATAAATCAAAATGAACAAAAATTAGCGCTATTTGCAGACGATATTTTAATCTACCTGGCAAGACCCCGGAAATCCCTCCTAGAACTACATAAAACTTTGATGGAGTACAGGAAATTCTCAGGTTACAAACTGAACTCCCTTAAATCTCAGATCTTGACATTCAAATATTCACCCCAAAATACAAAGAAAACTTCAAAATAAACTGGAACATGGACTTAATGGAGTGACCATTCCTAAAGAACCAAGGGATATTGTCTCTGCAAACTATGTCCCTTTAATGACTAAGATAAAAAAATGACTTATCCAGTCGGAACCTGTCGCCTTACTTAGGTCTTATGCAAAGAGTAGAAGCTATCAAAATGATGATGTTGCCAAAAATACTATACCTTTTCCAGATGCTACCAGTAGAACCAGCCAAATCTATGTTCCAAGAAATTGACAAACTGATATCAAGATTTATATGGCAAGGGAGGCAGCCCAGGTCTAGATTTAAAACTTTACAGCTGAGTAAAAATAAAGGAGGCCTTTCACTCCCTAACATGATTAATTATTACAAAGCAGCACAAATAAATCCTCTGGTGGAGATGTGTGACTCCTCCTATGTAGTAAAATGGAAGGAGATAGAAAATATAAGCAATGGTATCCTTTTGCAAGCAGCAATTGGAAATAAAGAATTAATAAAAGACCTTAAAGAACTAAACCCATACTAAGCAACAGCACTCATCTGGTCAGAACTAGTAAAAGAAAACAAAGAGTCCTGTTTGCCAATCAGATGGATAGCATATGACCAAGACTTTACCCCAAATAAAACAGACAATACCTTTAAAAAATGAATTGAAAAGGGCTTGGTAAAATATAATGATCTTTAACATAAAGGCTGTTTAAGGACCTTTCAAGACATCAAACAAAAATATGATCTTGACAGTAGAGATTTTTTTTTGTTATTTTCAAATCCGGCATTTTTTAGAAAAAATAAATAAAGACGAACTAGATAGGACGTTTACTGGTATCTTAAATATCTTTCTAAAATCGTATCAATCATCCTCTGTTAATAAATTAACATCCAAAATGTACAATGAACTACAAAACCTGGAAGGAGGTAACACACAATATATCAAGGAGAAATGGGACATGGAAATAAACTATGAAATTCATAATGAAGATTGGTCAGACATTTTAAATAACTGTTGGAAATGTTCATCATCACTAACATATAGAGAATTTGCTTGGAAGAATATACGCTTCTTCAAAACACCAGCTCAGAGGGCCAAAAATGTAGACAGATCATGCTGGAGGTTATGTGCGTCGAGACAAGCTGGTCACTTCCACATTTTATGGAGTTGTCCTAAGTTACTTTCTTACTGGGGGATAATCAAACAAAGTGTGGAGACTGTTACTGGGACCAATTTTGATTTAAATTTCGAAACAATGTTTCTGGGCAAATGACCGAACTGTGTAAAGGGATTTCACACAACATACATGTTCAATATAATGCTAATTGCTAGTAAAAAAGCAATCACTCAGAAATGGATGACCGACAAAACACCCACATTAGAAGATTGGATAAACATTATTCAAGACATCTACAGGAAGGAGGAATTGACATTTGCTTTAAAACTGGAACAAGACAAATTTGAAAAATGTTGGACCCCATGGACCTTCATGAACACTAGATCAGAACTTGACAACATGGAGGTGACACCCGTTGTTCTTTAGCTACTTGGTTCGGTTTACACCATTTATTTTATGGACCTGGAAAGTTTTTTCAGTGTCATATTGGCTACTTTTTTTTGGGGGGGGG